>NW_024059953.1:144826-246458 GCF_016432855.1 Salvelinus namaycush | reverse complement strand
GACTGAGGACATGCGATACAGAGTGGTAATAGACTGGACCCAGTCTACTGTATATCTTGACTGAGGACGTGATGTATAGTGGTTCAGTATACCTGACCAGTCTGCTGTATTATTTACTGAGGACAGTGATGCAACTGGAGCCACTAACTGTTATCTTGAATGAGGACATGATGTAGAGTGGTACAGACGGATCAGTCAGTCTACTTTCTATGGAACTGTATCTCTTTGACTGAGGACAAGTGATGCAGACTGGCCAGTCTACTGTAATATCTTGACTGAGGAGACATAGATACAACTTGGACCCTTCTTACTGTATATCTTGACTTGAGGACAGTTATGCAGACTGGACCAGTCTACTGTATATCTTGACTGAGGACAGTGATGGCAGACTGGACCAGTCTTACTGTATATCTTGTTACTGATGACATTGTGTATAGTGGTATAGACTGGAACAATTCTACTTGTAGATCTTGACTGAGGACAGTGATGCGCAGCGAGTGGTACAGACTGACCAGTCACTGTATATCTTTTGACTGAGGACAGTGATGCGACTGGACCGCAGTTACTGTATATATCTTGACTGAGGACAGTGATGTAGAGTGGTACAAGGACGTTGAGACCCGTCCAAAACTGTATATCTTGACTGGGACAGTGTACAGACTGGAAACCAGTCTAACTAAACTGTATATCTTGAGCTGAGGACAGTGATTAGAAGTGGTACAAGACTGGATCCATCTACTGTATATATCTTGACTGAAGGACAGTGAGGCAAGAGTTGTAACAGACTTGGACCGGCATTGCTACTGTATAATCTTGACTGAGGACAGTGATTTAGAGTGGTACAGAGACGGACCGTCTACTGTATATCTTGACGAGGACATTGATGTGCAGACTGGACCAGTCTACTGGTATATCTTTGACTGAGGCACAGTGATGTAGAGTGGTAAAACCGGAACCATTCTACTGTAAGCTTTACTGAGACAAAAAGCGATACAGAGTGGTACAGACCTGAAAAACCCATTCGACTGTTTATCTTGACTGAGGACAGTGATGCAAGACCTGGGACCAGTCCTACTGTATATCTTGACTGAGAACAGTGATGCAGAGTGCAGACTGGAACCAGTCTACTGTATATCATTTACTGTGGTGGCGGCGTGATACAGAGTGGTAACAGACTGGGACCAGTCTACTGTATATCTTGACTTTAGGACAGTGATGTAGAGTGGGTACAAGACGGGGACCAGTCTACTACTCTGTATATCTTGAACTGAGGAACAGTGATTCAGAGTGGTACAGACTTGGACATACTTGGACCAGTCATAACTCTATATCTTGACTGATGACGTGATGCAGAGTACCTGGACCAGTCTACTGTAGTTATTTGAACTCTGAGGACTAGTGAATGCAGAGTGTACAAAGACTGGACCGTCTACTCCCCTACTGTAGTTTCTTATTGGCTGATGAACAGTGATGTAGAGTGGTTACAAAGACTGGACCAGTCTACTGTATTCTTTTATGACTGAGGACCAAGTGATGTAGAGAGTGGTATAGGGTGCCTTGGACCAGTCTACTGTAATATCTTGACTGAGGACACTGAGTGATGCAGGACTGGTACAGCGGTAGACTCTAGGACAGTCTACTGTATGCTTGTTGACTGAGGACATGATGTAGAAGAGTGGTATACCAAAGACTGGACTGGACCAGTCTAAACTGTATGGTCTTGACACTGAGAGGAGGACAGTGATGATAGAGTGGTATAGACTTGGACCAGGTCCTACTGTGTATCTTGACTGAGGACAGTGATGTATAGTGGTACAAGACTTGGAACCAGTCTACTGTATTCTTGACTTGAGGACAGGTGTATGCAGCTGGTACACACACAGACTGGACCAGTCTACTGTATATCTTGACTGAGGACAGTGATGTACGAGTTTGGTACAGGACTGTGTTGGACCAGTCTAACTGTATGTCTGTGACTGAGACAGGTGATGTAAGAGGTGGTAATAGTAGACTGACCAGTCTACTGTTAATCTTTGCTGAGTACAGTGGTTTACCCAGAGTGGACCGCAGTCTACTCTGTCTAATATCATTGACTGAGGACAGTGATACAGATGGTACAGACTGGAACCATCTACTGTATGTCTTGGACTGAGGACAGTGATGTAGAGTGGTATAGACTTGGACAGTCTACTGTGTATCTTGACTGAGGACAGTGTTACAAGAGTGGACCCAGTCTACTGTAATATCTTGACCTGTGAGGACAGTGATACAGAGTGGTACCAAGACTACTGGACCAGTCTAACTGTAATCTTGAACTGAGGACGTGATGGCATTGGTACAGGAAGCGACTGACTGGACGCAGTCTACTGTATATAATCTTTACTGAGGACAGCGATCAGAGTGGTACATAAAGACTGGACCATTCTCACCGGATATCTTGACTGAGGACAAACAGCGATACGAGTGGTATAGACTGGACCAGTCCTAACTGTATAGCTTGACTGAGGAACAGTGTGTAGAGTGGTTCAGGACTGGACCATCGACTGTATTTATTGCTGAGAAGTGAAGCAGGGACTGGACCAGTCTACTGTAATCTTGACTGAGGACAAGTGATGTAGAGGGTACAAAGAACGTGGATCAGTCTACTGTAGATCTTGACTGAGGACAGTGATGCAAACTGTACAAGTCATAATCTAACTTATAATCTTTGACTGAGGACGTGATACAGACGACCAGTCCTACTGTCTTCTTGACTAGGACAGTGATGCAGACGGGAGCCACAAGTCTAAACAATAACTCAAAATAATATCCTTGACTGAGATAGTGATATGCAGACTGGACCAGTCTACTGTATATCTTTACACTGAGTGACAGTGATGTAGAGTGGTATAAGACTGGAACATCTAGCTAACTGTATATCTTGACTGAGGACAGTGATGGCAGAGTGGTACAGACTGGCCAGTCCTATACACTGTATATCTTGACTGAGGACGAGTGATGTAGAGTGGTACAGACTGGACCAGTCCTACTGTATATCTTGACTGGGACAAGTGATGTAGAGTTGGGTACAGACTGGGACCAGTCTACTGTATATCTTGGAGACTGAGGACAGTGGTACAGACTGGACCCAGTCTACTTACTGTATATCCTTGACTGATGACAGTGATGTGGAGGGTGGTATCAGACTGGACGCAGTCTACTGTTATCTTTGGACTGATGACAAGTGAGTGCAGAAGAGTGTACTGGACATTTGGACCATTCTACTGTATATCTTGACTGAGGACAGTGAATGTAGAGTGGTACAGACTGTGGAGCAGTCCTAACTGTATATCTTTGACTGGGACGGAATAGCGATAACACAGAGTGGTACAGACTGGACAAGTCTACCTACTGTTTATCTTGACTGAGGACAGTGATGGCAGACTGTACCAGTCTCTGTTATATCTTGCTGAGGACGTGATGCAGACTTGGACCAGTCTACTTACTGTTATCTTGACTGAGGACATGTACAGTATGGTACAAAGACTGGACCAGTGCTACTAATCTAGCTGTATATCTTAGACTAGGACACAGTTGATGTAGAGGAGTTGGTAACCACGACCTTGGACCAGATCTAACTGTATAATTCTTGACTGAGGCAGTGATGGCAGAGTGGTACACACAGACTGGATCAGTCTACCTCTATATCATTGACTGAGGGCAGTGACACAGAGTGGTACAGACGGACCGTTCTACTTTGTGTATTGGACAGAAGGTATAGGTGGAGGTGAGGATGGGGGGGTTAATGATTAAACAGGCTCCATAACTCAGCCTTTCATTTCTCTTCTCCTCCTCTCGATTCCGTATCTAGTGGTGAAGAGGGGACAGAAGAGGGGACAGATAGAGATGAGAGAGTGAGGAAAGGAGACCGAGAAGAGAGGGAGAGAGAGAGATAGAGATGAGAGAGTGAGGGAGGGAGAGAGATAGAGATGAGAGAGTGAGGGAGGGAGAGAGATAGAAATATAGAGGTGAGATGGAAGGGAGAGAGATGTAATGAGAAGAGTGAAGGGAGTTGAGAGAAGAGAAGAGGATGAGAGATAGTGAGGGAGGGGAGAACTGAAAATGAGAGCGAGCGGAGAGAGTAGAGGAATGAGGCGTTAGTGCGGGATGACTGCAACTGCTAGCTATTTAGGTCGATAGATTCTATCTGCAAGTAGACGTGCTTCTTGGCGACTTTGACCCGTGAGGATGGGAGAGAGATAGAGATGAGAGAGTGAGGGAGGGAGACTGACAGGGAGGGAGGGAGAGAGATAGAGATGAGGGACGGTTAGGAGGGGAGAACTGTGAAAAGAGCAGAGAGGAGGGAGAGATTATATAGGATGAGATAAGTAAGGTAGGGAGAGAGATAGAGAGTATGAGAAGAGTGGAGGAGTGGAGACTAGAGAGTGATGAGGAGAATGATAGAGTGGTTAGAGGGCAGTGGTAAGAGGGAGACTGATGACCTGGATGAAGGAGAGATATATATATGAGTGATTTGAGGTATTGAGACTGATCATAAGTGAGAGTGTAGTTGATGGAGAGAGAGTGGAATTTAATGCGAAAATGAGGGAGTGAGGGATGGGGAAAGAAACTGATACAGTTGATTTATGTGATAGATATATAAGGTGTATAGAAGTGTGTATTTAGTGAGATGACAGGGATGGAGGGAGGAGAGATAGCGGCGGATAGGGACAGTGAGGGAGTGGGGAAAAAAAAAGACATGACAGGGAGGGAGGGGAGAGAGAGATAGAGATTAAAGGTGAGGGAGGGAGACTGACTGACAGGGATGGAGGGAGGAGAGATTTAGAGATGAGTAGAGGGTGAGGAGGGGAGACTGACAGGGAGAGGGAGGAACTGACCAGGGATGGGAGAGAGGAGAGATTAGAGATTAGAGAGTGAGTGAGGGAGCTTGAAAAAAGAGGAGGGGAGGGGATACTGGACAAACAGAAAGGTCTGGAGGGAGATAGAGGAGAAATAGAAGATGCGATTGGGGTGATAAATGAAGGGTGTAGAATACGTGGGAGAACCTGAAAAGACGGTAGGTTAGGGCGATTAGAGATAGAAGATGAGAGAGTGAGGGGGGAGGGAAGGTGTAGACTGAAAGGGAGGTGAGGGAGAGAGAGAATATGAGAGAGAGAGAAAGTGAGGGAGGGAGAGCTGACGTGGGAGTGAGGATGTAGGTAGAGACGCAATAAGTGAAAAAGAACCCTACCGCTCACTCCCTTCGTCAGCAGGAGCCAGGCCCTTTTAAGGTCTGCTTTCAAGTGACAGTGGGTTGACCAATTAATTCGCACCCCCATCTATTACATGAGGCGACAATTACAACGTTACATAGAGCCAATGTCCCCAACCAGGGATGGGTTTGCAACAAACCATTAAACGACTAGACAAAGGCCGAAAATTCACAACCGATCAAGATATACAGTAGACTGGTCCAGTCTGTATCACTCTGTATCACTGTCCTCAGTCAAGATATACAGTAGACTGATCCAGTCTGTACCACTCTGTATCACTGTCCTCAGTCAAGATATACAGTAGACTGATCCAGTCTGTACCACTCTGTATCACTGTCCTCAGTCAAGATATACGTGACTGGTCCAGTCTGTACCACTCTATCACTGTCCTCAGTCAAGATATACAGTAGACTGTCCAGTCTGTATCTACATCACTGTCCTCAGTCAAGATATACAGTAGACTGATCCAGTCTGTACACTCTGTATCACTGTCCTCAGCCAATATACAGTAGACTGTCAGTCTGTACCACTCACTGTCCTCAGTCAAGATATACAGTAGACTGTCCAGTCTGTACCACTCATCACTGTCCTCAGTCAAGATATACAGTAGACTGGTCCAGTCCTGTACCACTCTGCATCACTGTCCTCAGTCAATATACAGTAGACTGGTCCAGTCTGTCAGTCAAGATATACAGTAGACTGGTCCAGTCTGCATCACTGTCCTCAGTCAATAAATACAGTAGACTGGTCCAGTCTGAACCACTCTACATCACTGTCCTCAGTCAAGATATACAGTAGACTGGTCCAGTCTGTACCACTCTGTATCACTGTCCTCAGTCAAGATATACAGTAGACTGGTCCAGTCTGTACCACTCTGCATCACTGTCCTCAGTCAAGATATACAGTAGACTGGTCCAGTCTGTATCACTCTGCTATCACTGTCCTCAGTCAAGATATACAGTAGACTGGTCCAGTCTGTACCACTCTGTATCACTGTCCTCAGTCAAGATATACAGTAGACTGGTCCAGTCTGTACCACTCTGTATCACTGTCCTCAGTCAAGATATACAGTAGACTGGTCCACTCTGTATCACTGTCCTCAGTCAAGATATACAGTAGACTGGTCCAGTCTGTACCACTCTACATCACTGTCCTCAGTCAAGATATACAGTAGACTGGTCCAGTCTGTACCACTCTACATCACTGTCCTCAGTCAAGATATACAGTAGACTGGTCCAGTCTGTATCACTCTACATCACTGTCCTCAGTCAAGATATACAGTAGACTGGCCGTCTGTATCACTCTACATCACTGTCCTCAGTCAAGATATACAGTAGACTGGTCCAGTCTGTATCACTCTACATCACTGTCCTCAGTCAATAAATACAGTAGACTGGTCCAGTCTGTACCACTCTGTATCACTGTCCTCAGTCAAGATATACAGTAGACTGGTCCAGTCTGTACCACTCTACATCACTGTCCTCAGTCAAGATATACAGTAGACTGGTCCAGTCTGTATCACTCTACATCACTGTCCTCAGTCAAGATATACAGTAGACTGGTCCAGTCTGTACCACTCTACATCACTGTCCTCAGTCAAGATATACAGTAGACTGGTCCAGTCTGTATCACTCTGTATCACTGTCCTCAGTCAATAAATACAGTAGACTGTTCCAGTCTGTATCACTGTCCTCAGTCAAGATATACAGTAGACTGGTCCAGTCTGTACCACTCTGCATCACTGTCCTCAGTCAAGATATACAGTAGACTGGTCCAGTCTGTACCACTCTGTATCACTGTCCTCAGTCAAGATATACAGTAGACTGGTCCAGTCTGTACCACTCTACATCACTGTCCTCAGTCAAGATATACAGTAGACTGGTCCAGTCTGTACCACTCTGTATCACTGTCCTCAGTCAAGATATACAGTAGACTGGTCCAGTCTGTATCACTCTGTATCACTGTACTCAGTCAAGATATACAGTAGACTGGTCCAGTCTGTACCACTCTGTATCACTGTCCTCAGTCAAGATATACAGTAGACTGGTCCAGTCTGTACCACTCTGTATCACTGTCCTCAGTCAAGATATACAGTAGACTGGTCCAGTCTGTACCACTCTGTATCACTGTCCTCAGTCAAGATATACAGTAGACTGGTCCAGTCTGGTCCACTCTGCATCACTGTCCTCAGTCAAGATATACAGTAGACTGGTCCAGTCTGCATCACTGTCCTCAGTCAAGATATACAGTAGACTGGTCCAGTCTGTACCACTCTGTATCACTGTCCTCAGTCAAGATATACAGTAGACTGGTCCAGTCTGTACCACTCTGTATCACTGTCCTCAGTCAAGATATACAGTAGACTGGTCCAGTCTGTACCACTCTGCATCACTGTCCTCAGTCAAGATATACAGTAGACTGGTCCAGTCTGTATCACAGTCCTCAGTCAATAAATACAGTAGACTGGTCCACTCTGTATCACTGTCCTCAGTCAAGATATACAGTAGACTGGTCCACTCTGTATCACTGTCCTCAGTCAAGATATACAGTAGACTGGTCCAGTCTGTACCACTCTGCATCACTGTCCTCAGTTAAGATATACAGTAGACTGGTCCAGTCTGTATCATTCTGTATCACTGTCCTCAGTCAAGATATACAGTAGACTGGTCCAGTCTGTATCACTCTGTATCACTGTCCTCAGTCAAGATATACAGTAGACTGATCCAGTCTGTACCACTCTACATCACTGTCCTCAGTAAAGATATACAGTAGACTGTTCCAGTCTGTACCACTCTACATCACTGTCCTCAGTAAAGATATACAGTAGACTGATCCAGTCTGTACCACTCTGTATCACTGTCCTCAGTCAAGATATACAGTAGACTGGTCCAGTCTGTACCACTCTACATCACTGTCCTCAGTCAAGATATACAGTAGACTGTTCCAGTCTGTATCACTGTCCTCAGTCAAGATATACAGTAGACTGGTCCAGTCTGTACCACTCTACATCACTGTCCTCAGCCAATAAATACAGTAGACTGTTCCAGTCTGTATCACTGTCCTCAGTCAAGATATACAGTAGACTGGTCCAGTCTGTACCACTCTGCATCACTGTCCTCAGTCAAGATATACAGTAGACTGGTCCAGTCTGTACCACTCTGCATCACTGTCCTCAGTCAAGATATACAGTAGACTGGTCCAGTCTGTACCACTCTGTATCACTGTCCTCAGTCAAGATATACAGTAGACTGGTCCAGTCTGTACCACTCTGCATCACTGTCCTCAGTCAAGATATACAGTAGACTGGTCCAGTCTGTATCACTCTGTATCACTGTCCTCAGTCAAGATATACAGTAGACTGGTCCAGTCTGTACCACTCTGTATCACTGTCCTCAGTCAAGATATACAGTAGACTGGTCCAGTCTGTACCACTCTACATCACTGTCCTCAGTCAAGATATACAGTAGACTGGTCCAGTCTGTACCACTCTACATCACTGTCCTCAGTCAAGATATACAGTAGACTGGTCCAGTCTGCATCACTCTACATCACTGTCCTCAGTCAAGATATACAGTAGACTGGTCCAGTCTGTACCACTCTGCATCACTGTCCTCAGTCAAGATATACAGTAGACTGGTCCAGTCTGCATCACTGTCCTCAGTCAAGATATACAGTAGACTGGTCCAGTCTCTACCACTCTACATCACTGTCCTCAGTCGACTTCTTGGCTCTCTAGTATGTGTCCTTCTGCCTCTTCATTTGACATTGGAACAGAACTTGCATTGGTTGATTCTAGTTAAGTAGGAGTTAGCTACTAGCCGTCATGAAAAAGGAGCAGGCTGACGCTAGCAGTGCTAGCCCACCTATGGTTTTATCCACGGCTGGGGAGAGATGCGTCAGGTGTGAGATGTTTTCCACACGATGAAGATAAGGTGGAACTGGAAAACGGACAGGGATTTGTTTGCCCTAAATGCACCACCATCAAGCAGCTTAGGGAAGAGTTCCTCCGACTGTTGGCTTTGCTGAGAGAAAACGGATAACCTGCTTTATAAGTACACCGACCTTTTTGTAACCCAGGCAAACCTAATCTCACTTTTAAATGCCTCTTATAGCAAAGCTGTCGATGAGTCGCGTGGCGTTGATCTGTCCCGATCCAACTGGCAGATGTTAAGCTCAACTCCACGGGTAACTGGACACTCTCGGGCTGTAGGAGATCGGGAGGCAGTCTGGCCACCCTTCATCTATCCCAGAAGATCCGATCCAGCTATCAAACAGCTTTGGCCCACAGCACGGATCCTGGGTGTATACCACCAGCCGGCGGCCGCCCAGTGGCACCCTCCCCCACGGCCACCGCAGTTCAGCAGTTCACTTCCCCATCGGACTCCATCCCAACCACCATCCATATGGGCAGTTCCATGGTGAGAGATTTTGTCCTGCCTACGATCTGTGGACCGAAGTCCACTGTCACCCAGGAGCCCGTGACCATAACATCTACTCCCTCCTGCCCACAGTTCTGGCCAACTACTCCAATAGTGACACTATCATCACTCACGTAGGTTTTAACAACCTTTGTTTTAGGCGATCTGAGGAACTGAGGGAGGACTACACCCTCGTTAGCACAGGGAAGAGAAGAATGATCTCTGGCCCCCTCCTGTGCTAACGAGGGGGTTCAGAACGTTTCAGCCGACTCTTTGCCCTGAACAAGTACCTGAAGAAACTTTGCAAAGACAGGAATGTATTTTTTTGTGACAACTTTGATTTGGAACAACCAGCACTTTTTAAAAGAGACAGGATTCACCCTAACCGCAGCGTTCCAGGATCATTTCCAGCAACATCAAACTGTTTTAGAGACTGACAGACAGCGTCTGGTAGTGCTCCAGTCCCAGCAACATCACACTGTTTTAGAGACTGACAGACAGGGTCTGGTAGTGCTCCAGTCCCAGCAACATCAAACTGTTTTAGAGACTGACAGACAGGGTCTGGTAGTGCTCCAGTCCCAGCAACATCAAACTGTTTTAGAGACTGTGACAGACAGGGTCTGGTAGTGCTCCAGTCCCAGCAACATCAAACTGTTTTAGAGACTGACAGACAGGGTCTGGTAGTGCTCCATCCCAGCAACATCAAACTGTTTTAGAGACTGACAGACAGGGTCTGGTAGTGCTCCAGTCCCAGCAACATCAAACTGTTTTAGAGACTGACAGACAGGGTCTGGTAGTGCTCCAGTCCCAGCAACATCAAACTGTTTTAGAGACTGACAGACAGGGCCTGGTGGTGCTCCAGTCCCAGCAACATCAAACTGTTTTAGAGACTGACAGACAGGGTCTGGTAGTGCTCCAGTCCCAGCAACATCAAACTGTTTTAGAGACTGTGACAGACAGGGTCTGGTAGTGCTCCAGTCTCTAAAACAGTGCTGGCCATAAACCTGTATAGACCACCAAAGCACTGCCCCACTTTATTTACTGATTTATCTGAAGTATTGTCTATTGTCCTTGAGAACTATGATAAAATCATTGTGTTGGGTGATTTTAATATTCATGTTGACAAAGAGACTCCAATGCCATTGAATTTATGAATCTTTTGAGCTCTATGGAATTTATTGTAAATTATTGCCGTCATTGTAAATCATAATTTGTTCTTAACTGACTTGTCTAGCTAAATAAAGGTTAAATTAAAAATAAAAATATAATCCAACATGTTACTGGGCCCATGGATTAGTGAGGAAATGAATCAATTAAAGAGAGAATGCAGAAAGGCAGAGCGGAAGTGGATAAGTCAAAGTTGCTGGTCCATTGTGATATTCTGAGAGAGTAACTTGGCAACAAGGCATTTAGAAATGCCAGACGGTCTCATTTTTCTAACTTGATCACTATTAATCAGAATAATTTGAGAGTGCTCTTCTCCACCATTGATTGCCTGATAAATTTTACCCTCGCAAACCTATGTGAACTTTCGTCCACATCTAAATGTGAGGAGATATATTTTGTATATTTTAGACCTGACGAGTAGTTTGATGATACAGTGCCTTCGTAAAGTATTCAGATTCCCTTGACTTTTTCCACATTTAGTTACGTTACAACCTTATTCTAAAATAGATTAAGTACAACAATTTAATCAGCAATCTACACACAATACTCAATAATGACATGGTGAAAACAGGTTTTTAGAAATGTTTGCACATTTATTAAAAATAAAAAACAGAAATACCTTACATACGTATTCAGACCCTTTGCTATGAGACACTAAATTGAGCTCAGGTGCATCCTGTTTCCATTGATCATCCTTGAGATGTTTCTACAACTTGATTGGAGTTCACCTGTGGTAAATTAAATTGATTGGACATGATTTGGAAAGGCACACACCTGTCTATATAAAGTCCAACAGTTGACAGTGCATGTCAGAGCAAAAACCAAGTCAAGAGGTCGAAGGAATTGTCGATAGAGCTCCGAGACAGGATTGTGTAAAGGCACAGATCTGTGGAAGGGTACCAAAACATTTCTGCAGCATTGAAGGTCCTCAAGAACACAGTGTCCTCCATCATTCTTAAATGGAAGAAGTTTGGAACCACAAAGACTCTTCATAGAGCTGGCTGCCCGGCCAAACTAAGCAATCGGGGGAGAAGGGCCTTGGTCAGGGAGGTGTCCAAGAATCCTTATGGTCACTCTGATAGAGCTGTAGAGTTCCTCTGTCGAGATGGGAGAACCTTCCAGAAGGACATCCATCTCTGCAGCACTCCACCAATCAGGCCTTTATGGTAAAGTGGCCAGACAGAAGCCACTCCTCAGTAAAAGGCACATGACAGTCCGCTTGGAGTTTGCCAAAAGGCACCTAAAGACTCTAAGACCATGAGTAACAAGATTCTCTGGTCTGATGAAACCAAGATTTAACTCTTTGCCCTGAGTGCCAAGCGTCACATCTGGACGAAACATGGCACCATCCCTACGGTGGCAGGGACGGGGAGACTACAGGCAAAGATGAACAGAGCAAAGTACAGAGAGATCCTTGATGAAAACTTGCTCCAGAGTGCTCAGCTCCTCAGACTGGGGGCAAAGGTTCAACTTCCAACAGGACAATGACCCTAAGCACACAGCCAAGACAACGCAGGAGTGGCTTCGAGACAAGTCTCTGAATGTCCTTGAGTGGCCCAGCCAGAGCCCGGACTTGAACCCGATTGAACATCTCTGGAGAGACCTGAAAATAGCTGTGCAGCAACGCTCCCCATCCAACCTGACAGAGCTTGAGAGAATCTGCAGAGAATCATGGGAGAAACTCCTCAAATACAGGTGTGCCAAGCTTGTAGCATCATACCCAAGAAGACTCAAGGCTGTAATCGCTGCCAAAGGTGCTTCAACAAAGTACTGAATAAATGGTCTGAATACTTATGTAAATGTGATTTCAGCATGTTATTTTTTTATATAAATTTGCAAAAATGTATAAGCTGTTTTTCATTATGGGGTATTATGTGTAGATTGATGTGAAAAAAATCAAATGAAATCAATTTTAGAATAAATCTGTAACGTAACAAAATGTGTAAAAAGTCAAGGGGTCTGAATACTTTCAGAACGCACTGGCCTACCACACAAAGGCACTATGGATTTAGTTTCCCTGGTTGACACAGACATGTTAGGAAAGTGATATCACAACTTAAGCTTTCTCCCTGCCTTCTCAGTCCTATCCCCACCACCTTCTTCAAAACAGTTTTTAATTGCATATCTGAAGAAGTGCAAGCTATTGTTAATCACTTCGTGTTCACAGGCACTTTCCCCACTGCACTAAAAACTGCTATGGTGAAACCCCTTCTGAAGAAAAGTAATCTATATTCTTCAGCTCTTAGCAATTTTCGGCCAATATCCAACCTTCCATTCTTAAGCAAACTTCTGTAGAAATTGGTGTTCAAACAGCTACATTATTTTTTAAGTGCCAACTGTATTTTTGAAAAATTCCAATCTGTTTTTTCATGCCCACCACAGCACAGAGCCAGCCTTAGTTAAAGTGGTAAATAATCTTAGAGCCAACACAGATGCCAAACAGCTCTCTGTTCTTGTACTATTAGATTTAAGTGCTACATTCAACACTGTTGACCATGATGTCCTTCTGGGCAGACTGGAGAGGTGGGTTGGCCTCTCCGGTCCAGTTCTAAATTGGTTTAGGACCTATTTTACCAGTTGAGAGTTTTTTTTGTCACCCTTGGTGAACATAACTCAGAGACAACACATATCACGTTCCACAATGTTGGATTTGGATCCGGTACTGTTCAGTTTATATATGTTAACCCCTGGCACCGTTATCAGAAAGCACAGCATTGATGTTCACAGCAACGCAGACGATACACACCTTTGTATTTCTGTGTCACCAGAGGATTTTAGCTCCATGGATAAATTATTAGACAGTATTAGTGATTTGAGTACTTGGATGGCTCACATTTTTCCTCCAGCTAAATCAAGACAAGACCACGGTATTTATTGTTGGAGCCAAAGCACAGAGAGAGAATCTAGCTGCACATTTTAATTCACAGACAATAAAGATAAAACACCAGCTAAAAAAACCTAGGCGTTATTTTAGATTCTGAACAGAAATTCGAATCATGTGACCCAAATAGCTTTTTTCCACCTGAGGAAGATTGCCAAGGTGCGGCCGTTTCCCTTTCAGGCTGATACAGAGAGACTCATCCATGCTTTTATTACAAGCAGGATTGACTACTGTAATTCTCTTCTGTCTGATCTACCCAACAAAGTCATTGGTCAACTGCAAAACATACAGAATGCTGGAGCATGGGTACAGACCAAGAACAGACGGAGAGCAGACATTACACTGGTTTAAGATCTCTGCACTGACTGCCTATGAGTTTTAGAATTCATTTTAAGATAATTCTATTGGTTTTTAAATCAATCCACGATTGTTCACCCCAATACATGTCAGACATGCTTTTAAGTTATGTGCCCAGTAGGTCCCTCACATCCTCTGCCACTGGCCTTTTAACTATCCCAAAGCCTAGGACCATGAGGCATGGAGAGGCAGCCTTTAGTATGCCCCCAGCCTCTGGAATAGCCTGCCGTAGAACCTGAGGACATATTTAAAAGATCTTAGAACACATCTTTCTACCTTTGCTTTCCTCAGGATGCTTTTTAGTTGTTCAGTTTGTGTCATTCATTTGTTTTTTATCTTATGTTTATCTTGTGTAGTAAATATCTCAGCTTATGTTTTAATTTTATTTTTTCTCTGTGAAGCACGTTGCATTGCATTCCATGTCTGAAATGTGCTGTATAAATAAAGCTTGATTTGTAAGAACACATGATAGCGCTTGTACCATAGAACAATATGGCTCTGATGCACCTTGAAGAGGAGAGATGTTACTGTGTGGTCAAACTAAAACATTTTTATTTTAACTAGGCAAGTTAATTAATAACAAATTCTTATTCACAATGACAGCCTACCACAGACATCACTGGGCCAATTGTGCACCACTCTATGCAACTCCCAATCATAGCCAGATGTTATGCAGCCTGGATTTGAACCAGATACTGTAGTGATGCCTCTTGCACTGAGATGCAGTGCCTTAGACCACTGCGCCACTTGGGAACCCAACATCAAAGATGCTACTCTGTGGTCAAACTCAGACATCAGAGAACTACTGTGTGGTCAAACTAGGACATCAGAGAACTAATGTGTGGTCAAACTAGGACATCAGAGATGCTACTGTGTGTGGTCAAACTAGGACATCAGAGATGCTACTGTGTGTGGTCAAATTAGGACATCAGAGATGCTACTGTGTGGTCAAACTAGGACATCAGAGAACTACTGTGTGGTCGAACTAGGACATCAGATGAGTTGGACTGCAGATTGAAGGAAACGCAGCCAACAAGTGCTTAGCATATGTGGGAACTCCTTCAAGACTGTTGGATAAGCATTCCAGGTGAAGCTGGTTGAGAGAATGCCAAGAGTGTGCAAAACTGTCATCAAGGCAAAGGGTGGCTACTTCAAAAAATCTCAAATATAAAATATATTTTTTATTTGTTTAACACTTTTTTGGTTACTACATGAGTCCATATGTGTTTTTTCATAGTTTTGATGTCTTAACTATTATTCTACAATGTAGAAATAGTAAAAATAAAGAAAAACCCTTGAATGACTAGGTGTTTCCAAACTTTTGACTGGTACTGTATGTAGATGGTAATGAATCATTCAGGAGAGGATTCTGGGTAATCCCTGCACACTGTTCCCTTTGCTTTGTCGTGAATTGGCTGTGACACTCAAACCCCGTTGGACGGTAGTGTCTGTTTAATACAGGAAGAATACTTAATGCCCTGTCGCTGTGCGTTTAGCTTGATGCTAACATGGGGATGAGGGTAAGTATATTGAACTAAAGATAAGCTCAGGGCGGTAGCCACGGTAACAGGTTTTAAACACACTTAAGTGCAGATTGATGTAATCAAAATGAAGTCAACTCAATTGAGATCTTACTTGTTGTGCGCTCTCCATCTGCCTCACAGATGGCTGGTTTTGTGTGTGTGTGAATGTGTGTGTGTGTTGGTATGTATTTGTGTGTGTTTGTGTGTGCGTGTTCCTGAGGGTACCTCATTGCCACCAGCAATGTTCCAATGTGGATTAAATGTCCTGCCTTGCCTTGATGCTCCTGTGTGTAAGATAGGAGTTCTCCTCAAAGTGTAATTCTGGCCCGGTGGTTATCTCTGCCGTGTATCACCTCTCTGGCTCCTGATAACTCTCCTGGTATACTGCTGTTCGATGAAGGCCCTCATCCCTGTTAACTCTCCTGGTATACAGCTATTAGATGAAGGTCCTCACCCCTGTTAACTCTCCTGGTATACATGGTTTGGTCAGGGTGTGATTTGGGTGGGCATTCTATGTTCATTCTCTATGTTTTGTATTTCTTTGTTGTTTGGCTGGGTGTGGTTCTCAATCAGAGGCAGCTGTCTATCGTTGTCTCTGATTGAGAACCATACTTAGGTAGCTTTTTCCCACATGGTCTTTGTGGGTAGTTGTTTTCTGTTTTTGTGTCTTCACCAGACAGAACTGTTTCGTGTTGTTACATTTTGTTATTTTGTCTCAGTGTTCAGTTTTTTGAATAAATAATCATGAACACTTCCCACGCTGCGCTTTGGTCCACACCTTCTTCATACGACGACCATTACAGAACTATCCACCACCAAAGGACCAAGCAGCGTGGTAAGGAGGAGCAGCGTGGCCAGGGGTATGAGACAACCTGGGAGGAGGTAGAGAGGTGGTCGGTCGACCCAGGGAGAGTGCCAGAGCCCGCCTGGGATTCTATGGAGCAGTGCGAAGAGGGATACCGGAGGATGGAGTCGGCAAGACGAACACGGCTAGCAAGGAAACCCGAGAGGCAGCCCCAATTATTTTTTTTGGGGGGGGGCACACGGGGAGTGTGGCAGAGTCAGGTTGGAGACCTGAGCCAACTCCCCGTGCTTACCGTGGCGGGCGTCGTACTGGTCAGGCACCGTGTTATGTGATGGAGCGCATGGTGTCTCCAGTACGCGTTCTTAGCCGGGTGTGCTACATCACAGCTCCCCGCATCTGCCGGGCTAGGGTGAGCATCCAGCCAGGACGGATTGTGCCAGTCCTGTTCTTCAAACCTCCAGTACGTCTCTACGGCCCAGGATATCCTGCGCCGGCTCTGCGCACTGTGTCTCCAGTGCGTCTGCACAGTCCAGTGCGTCCTGTGCCTGCACCCTGCACGTGCAGGGCCAAAGCCACCATCCAGCCAGGATGGGTTGTGCAGGCTCTTAGCTCGAGACCTCCAGTGCGCCTCCACGGCCCAGTGTATCCGGTGCCTCGGCCAAGGACAAGGCCTCCTACATGTCTCCCCAGCCTGGTGAGTCCTGTGCCTGTGCTAAGAACTAATCCTCATGCATGTCTCCCCAGCCTGGTGAGTCCTGTGCCTGCTCCCAGAGCCAGGCCTCCTGTGTGTCTCTCCACTCCAGCGATGATCCATGGCAAGAAGCCTCCAATGATGATCAATGGCACGAAGCCTCCAGTGATGATCCATGGCACGAAGCCTCCAGTGATGATCCATGGCACGAAGCCTCCAGTGATGATCCATGGCACGAAGCCTCCAGTGATGATCCATGGCACGAAGCCTCCAGTGATGATCCATGGCAAGAAGCCTCCAATGATGATCCATGGCACGAAGCCTCCAGTGATGATCCATGGCACGAAGCCTCCAGTGATGATCCATGGCAAGAAGCCTCCAGTGATGATCCATGGCAAGAAGCCTCCAGTGATGAGGCTCCAGTAGTCTGGAGAGTCAGTCCAGTCAACACATTTGATTCACACCATTATTAGTACTCTGGAGAGTCAGACCAGTCAACACATTTGATTCACATCATTGTCAGTAGTCTGGAGAGTGAGTCAACTCAACACATTTGATTCACATCATTGTCAGTAGTCTGGAGAGTGAGTCCAGTCAACACATTTGATTCACATCATTGTCAGTAGTCTGGAGAGTGAGTCGAGTCAACACATTTGATTCACATCGTTTGTCTCTCCATGCTAGAGGAGATAATCTCTCTTTCCATCCAATAGAAGATCAATATCATGGAGCAGGGACCCATTAAAATCACCACCGGATGACTCTGTGACACAAACAGCCTCTCAACCTGCTGATGGCGCCTCATCGGTCACTGTGCGTGTTTATGTGTGTGTGTGTGTGTGCGTGTTTATGTGTGTGCGTTTGTGTGTGTGTGCGTGTGTGCGTGTGTGTGTGTGTTTTATTGGCACCTTGGGACAGCACCCGAGGAGGAAAGCTGTCCTTTTGATGGTGATTGTGGGGAGAGATGAAGATGCCACTGGGCCAAGCTTCACAGGGCTCAATCACTAGCTTGCACACAGCCAGGGGCGCTACAGTGTGAGGGGAGAGATAACAGGGATACGAAGGAGACATTTTGGCCTCATCTCCAACAACTACAGTGCATGCTTTTTGAAGAGAGAGTAAACCTCTTCCTTCCTTTCAGTCGTGTCACATGTGCTGGTTTTGGTTCCATCAGGATGCTGGATAAGGATGAGCTATCGTTTTTAAAGGGACAGTTCACCTAAAAATCTAAAGTTGGTCTTCCGTTCAAAAGTTTGGGGTCACTTAGAAATGTCCTTGTTTTTGAAAGAAAAGCACATTTTTGGTCCATTAAAATAACATCAAATTGATCAGAAATACAGTGTAGACATTGATAATGTTGTAAATGATTATTGTAGCTGGAAACAGCAGATGTTTAATGGAATATCTACATAGGTGTACAGAGGTCCATTATCAGCAACCATCACTCCTGTGTTCCAATGGCACGTTGTGTTAGCTATTCCAAGTTTACCATTTTAATTAAAAGGCTAATTGATCATTTGAAAACAATTTTGCAATTTTGTTAGCACAGCTGAAAACAGTTGTCCTGATTATAGAAGCAATAAAACTGGCCTTCTTTAGACTAGTTGAGCATCTGGAGCATCAGAAATTGTGGGTTCGATTACAGGATCAAAATGGCCAGAGACAAAGAACTTTCTTCTGAAACTCATCAGTCTATTCTTGTTCTGAGAAATGAAGGCTATTCCATGAAAGAAATTGCCAAGAAACTGAAGATCTCGTACAACGCTGTGTACTACTCCCTTCACAGAACAACGCAAACTGCCTCTAACCAGAATAGAAAGAGGAGTGGGAGGCACCGGTGCACAACTGAGCAAGAGTACAAGTACATTAGAGTGTCTAGTTTGAGAAACAGACACCTCATAAGTCCTCAACTGGCAGCTTCATTAAATAGTACCCGCAAAACACCAGTCTCAACGTCAACAGTGAAGAGGCGACTCCGGGATGCTGGCCTTCTAGGCAGAGTTCCTCTGTCCAGTGTCTGTGTTATTTTGCCCATTTGAATCTTTTATTTTATTGGCCAGTCTGAGATATGGCTTTTTCTTTGCAACTCTGCCTAGAAGGCCAGAATCCCGGAGTCATCTCTTCACTGTTAACATTGAGACTGGCATTTTGCGGGTACTATTTAATTAAGCTGCCAGTTGAGGACTTGTGAGGCATCTGTTTCTCAAACTAGACACTCTAATGTATTTGTCCTCTTGCTCAGTTGTGCACCGGAGCCTCAAGCTCATTTATGACATTAACAATGTCTACACTGTATTTCTGATCAATTTGATGTTATTTTAATGGAACAAAAATGTGTTTTTCTTTCATAAACAAGGACATTTCTAAGTGACCCCAAACTTTTGAACGGTAGTGTATGTTTTCATATGTCGTCTAAATACCACTCTCATTAATCACCATCTGTCGTGTGGATCAGCATATTACAAGACATTTGCCGGCTTCAATCCCAATAGAATGGGATAACCTGGTGCAATGCATGTTGCTGAATCAACACTGATACCAGCTGGTCATCAAGTTACCATTGTCTCATCACTAATATCTGGTTGTATCCCTTCTCTCATTCTATCTGCGTAGTTTACCTGCTTAACCCATTTAAATCCACGCCTTGTCACCCCCCTCCACACACACACTCAAAACATTTGTTATTCAAATTAAATAATTTACATAGAAGCCTTTTCATCTTTCAGTGGGATTGGGCTTTGATGTTGCAGCTTCACATTAATAAATGAGCGCACACACACACGCACGCACGCACGCACGCACGCACGCACGCACGCACGCACGCACGCACACACACACACACACACACACACACACTAGCTAACACATTAGCTATATCTGAGGCAGGCTGTAAATACTGACTAGCTAGCGAAACGTTAGCTAGCTTATCAAGTTATATCAGAGGCTGGCTGTGTGCATAAAACACAAGGTGCATGGCAGTGGTCGATGAGGGCAGTTGGCTTGACAATATCAACTTCTAAACTGATGCTCTCCTAGCAGTGTGCCTTGTGATTGACCCTTAAACGAAACAACAAATATTAAAATATTCAATATAAACAAAACCGAGTGAACATTGGTTTGCATTGTCAGTGTCAGTAAGCCTATTCCAGTGTCAGTAAGCCTATTCCAGTGTCAGTAAGCCTATTCCAGTGTCAGTAAGCCTATTCCAGTGTCAGTAAGCCTATTCCAGTGTCAGTAAGCCTATTCCAGAGGCAATAAGCCTATTCCAGTGTCAGTAAGCCTATTCCAGAGGCAATAAGCCTATTCCAGTGGCAATAAGCCTATTCCAGTGTCAGTAAGCCTATTCCAGTGTCAGTAAGCCTATTCCAGTGTCAGTAAGCCTATTCCAGTGTCAATAAGCCTATTCCAGTGTCAGTAAGCCTATTCCAGTGCCAGTAAGCCTATTCCAGTGTCAGTAAGCCTATTCCAGTGTCAGTAAGCCTATTCCAGTGACAGTAGGCCTATTCCAGTGTCAGTAAGCCTATTTCAGTAGCAATAAGCCTATTCCAGTGACATTAGGCCTATTCCAGAGGCAATAAGCCTATTCCAGTGGCAGTAAGCCTGTTCCAGTGGCAGTAAGCCTATTCCAGTGGCAGTAAGCCTATTCCAGTGTCAGTAAGCCTATTCCAGTGTCAATAAGCCTATTCCAGTGTCAGTAAACCTATTTCAGTGTCAGTAAGCCTATTCCAGTGTCAGTAAGCCTATTCCAGTGTCAATAAGCCTATTCCAGTGTCAGTAAGCCTATTCCAGTGTCAGTAAGCCTATTCCAGTGTCAGTAAGCCTATTCCAGTGTCAGTAAGCCTATTCCAGTGACAGTAGGCCAATTTCAGTAGCAATAAGCCTATTCCAGTGACATTAGGCCTATTCCAGAGGCAATAAGCCTATTCCAGTGGCAGTAAGCCTATTCCAGTGGCAGTAAGCCTATTCCAGTGGCAGTAAGCCTATTCCAGTGGCAGTAAGTCTATTCCAGTCTCAGTAAGCCTATTCCAGTGGCAGAAGGCCTATTCCAGTGGCAATACGCCTATTCCAGTGGCAGTAAGCCTATTCCAGTGTCAGTAAGCCTGTTCCAGTGGCAGTAAGCCTATTCCAGTGGCAGTAAACCTATTCCAGTGGTAGTACGTCTATTCCAGTGTCAGTAAGTCTAACTCGTTTTGGATTAATTGCTGCATGTTCCAGTTATTTTCCACATTGCATCTGCCTTTAAAAGTGGAGAAGGTTGCCCAGGGTGATGTCAGGACATATAGAGTGAGTCGAGTAGTTTGAAATAGACTAGAAATAAATTAGTCTTCGCTTAGTACTGCCAAGCTCATGTATAAATACAGCTTGATGCTCACTTTAGTCTGACCGGAATGTGTGTACTCACAGAAATAGTTGAACCTCATCGTGTGGACCTTGAAATGGCATTGCTCTTCCGTGTGTATCCAAAGAGCTCTTCACTCTGATATGGTTTGATTGAGATGAATGGAGGACATGCAAAGACTTTTCACTCCTTTTGTCAGGAAAGAATACTTGTATGTTTTTGCAAAGACAGCTGAACAGGTCAATATACTAAAGGAGTTATGGAACAGAAAGACATCTGGACAGGTCAATATACTAAAGGAGTTATGGAACAGAAAGACATCTGGACAGGTCAATATACTAAAGGAGTTATGGAACAGAAAGACATCTGGACAGGTCAATATACTAAAGGAGTTATGGAACAGAAAGACATCTGGACAGGTCAATATACTAAAGGAGTTATGGAACAGAAAGACATCTGGACAGGTCAATATACTAAAGGAGTTATGGAACAGAAAGACATCTGGACAGGTCAATATACTAAAGGAATTATGGAACAGAAAGACATCTGGACAGGTCAATATACTAAAGGAGTTATGGAACAGAAAGACATCTGGACAGGTCAATATACTAAAGGAGTTATGGAACAGAAAGACAGCTGAACAGGTCAATATACTAAAGGAGTTATGGAACAGAAAGACATCTGGACAGGTCAATATACTAAAGGAGTTATGGAACAGAAAGACATCTGGACAGGTCAATATACTAAAGGAGTTATGGAACAGAAAGACATCTGGACAGGTCAATATACTAAAGGAGTTATGGAACAGAAAGACAGCTGAACAGGTCAATATACTAAAGGAGTTATGGAACAGAAAGACAGCTGAACAGGTCAATATACTAAAGGAGTTATGGAACAGAAAGACATCTGGAAAGGCCAATATACTAAAGGAGTTATGGAACAGAAAGACATCTGGACAGGTCAATATACTAAAGGAGTTATGGAACAGAAAGACAGCTGAACAGGTCAATATACTAAAGGAGTTATGGAACAGAAAGACAGCTGAACAGGTCAATATACTAAAGGAGTTATGGAACAGAAAGACATCTGGACAGGCCAATATACTAAAGGAGTTATGGAACAGAAAGACATCTGGACAGGTCAATATACTAAAGGAGATATGGAACAGAAAGACATCTGGACAGGCCAATATACTAAAGGAGTTATGGAACAGAAAGACATCTGGACAGGTCAATATACTAAAGGAGTTATGGAACAGAAAGACATCTGGACAGGTCAATATACTAAAGGAGTTATGGAACAGAAAGACAGCTGAACAGGTCAATATACTAAAGGAGTTATGGAACAGAAAGACATCTGGACAGGTCAATATACTAAAGGAGTTATGGAACAGAAAGACATCTGGACAGGTCAATATACTAAAGGAGTTATGGAACAGAAAGACATCTGGACAGGTCAATATACTAAAGGAGTTATGGAACAGAAAGACAGCTGAACAGGTCAATATACTAAAGGAGTTATGGAACAGAAAGACAGCTGAACAGGTCAATATACTAAAGGAGTTATGGAACAGAAAGACATCTGGACAGGTCAATATACTAAAGGAGTTATGGAACAGAAAGACATCTGGACAGGCCAATATACTAAAGGAGTTATGGAACAGAAAGAAGCTAACTCCCTTCTTTCTCTCTCCTACACAGCTAACTTCCTTCTTTCTCTGTCCTACACAGCTAACTTCCTTCTTTCTCTCTCCTACACAGCTAACTTCCTTCTTTCTCTCTCCTACACAGCTAACTTCCTTCTTTCTCTCTCCTACACAGCTAACTTCCTTCTTTCTCTCTCCTACACAGCTAACTTCCTTCTTTCTCTCTCCTACACAGCTAACTTCCTTCTTTCTCTCTCCTACACAGCTAACTCCCTTCTTTCTCTCTCCTACACAGCTAACTTCCTTCTTTCTCTTTCCTACACAGCTAACTCCCCTCTTTCTCTCTCCTACACAGCTAACTTCCTTCTTTCTCTTTCCTACACAGCTAACGTCCTTCTTTCTCACTCCTACACAGCTAACTCCCTTCTTTCTCTCTCCTACACAGCTAACTTCCTTCTTTCTCTTTCCTACACAGCTAACGTCCTTCTTTCTCACTCCTACACAGCTAACTCCCTTCTTTCTCTCTCGTACACAGCTAACTCCCTTCTTTCTCTTTCCTACACAGCTAACGTCCTTCTTTCTCACTCCTACACAGCTAACTCCCTTCTTTCTCTCTCCTACACAGCTAACTTCCTTCTTTCTCTGTCCTACACAGCTAACTTCCTTCTTTCTCTCTCCTACACAGCTAACTTCCTTCTTTCTCTGTCCTACACAGCTAACTTCCTTCTTTCTCTGTCCTACACAGCTAACTCCCTTCTTTCTCTCTCCTACACAGCTAACTTCCTTCTTTCTCTCTCCTACACAGCTAACTTCCTTCTTTCTCTCTCCCTCTTCACAAAGGCTCCAGTAAGAGGGGGAACAGTGCCAAAACATGAATCATTAAGAGATAGCTGCAGATGCACCTGCAGATATAACAGCCACAGCGAGTGATGGAGGGAGGGAGGTGGGAGAGAGGGAAGGGAAGGAGGGACTAGGCTGCTCTTCTTACCTGAAGACAAAGGAGCTGTCCTGTGCCCATTTGGAGCAGATCCTTCTAGCAGGCACTCAACGCAAGCCTGCTGCATCAAGGAGTAGATGTACACAAGCCTGCTGCATCAAGGAGTTGATGTACACAAGCCTGCTGCATCAAGGAGTTGATGTACACAAGCCTGCTGCATCAAGGAGTAGATGTACACAAGCCTGCTGCATCAAGGAGTAGATGTACACAAGCCTGCTGCATCAAGGAGTAGATGTACACAAGCCTGCTGCGTCAAGGATTTGATGAACACAAGCCTGCTGCATCAAGGAGTAGATGTACACAAGCCTGCTGTGTCAAGGAGTTGATGAACACAAGCCTGCTGCATCAAGGAGTTGATGTACACAAGCCTGCTGCATCAAGGAGTTGATGTACACAAGCCTGCTGCATCAAGGAGTTGATGAACACAAGCCTGCTGCATCAAGGAGTTGATGAACACAAGCCTGCTGCATCAAGGAGTAGATGTACACAAGCCTGCTGCATCAAGGAGTAGATGAACACAAGCCTGCTGCATCAAGGAGTAGATGTACACAAGCCTGCTGCATCAAGGAGTTGATGAACACAAGCCTGCTGCATCAAGGAGTAGATGTACACAAGCCTACTGCATCAAGGAGTAGATGTACACAAGCCTGCTGCATCAAGGAGTTGATAAACACAAGCCTACTGCATCAAGGAGTTGATGAACACAAGCCTGCTGCATCAAGGAGTTGATGAACACAAGCCTGCTGCATCAAGGAGTAGATGAACACAAGCCTGCTGCATCAAGGAGTAGATGAACACAAGCCTGCTGCATCAAGGAGTAGATGTACACAAGCCTGCTGCATCAAGGAGTTGATGAACACAAGCCTGCGGCATCAAGGAGTTGATGTACACAAGCCTGCTGCATCAAGGAGTTGATGAACACAAGCCTGCTGCATCAAGGAGTAGATGTACACAAGCCTGCTGCATCAAGGAGTAGATGTACACAAGCCTGCTGCATCAAGGAGTAGATTAACACAAGCCTGCTGCATCAAGGAGTAGATGAACACAAGCCTGCTGCATCAAGGAGTAGATGTGTTATCTCACGCCTGCTGCATCAAGGAGTAGATGTGTTATCTCACGCCTGCTGCATCAAGGAGTTGATGTGTTATCTCACACCTGCTGCATCAAGGAGTAGATATGTTATCCTGCACCTGCTGCATCAAGGAGTTGATGTGTTATCTCACGCCTGCTGCATCAAGGAGTAGATGTGTTATCTCACGCCTGCTGCATCAAGGAGTAGATATGTTATCCTGCACCTGCTGCATCAAGGAGTAGATGTGTTATCTCACGCCTGCTGCATCAAGGAGTAGATATGTTATCCTGCACCTGCTGCATCAAGGAGTAGATGTGTTATCTCACACCTGCTGCATCAAGGAGTTGATGTGTTATCTCACACCTGCTGCATCAAGGAGTAGATGTGTTATCTCACACCTGCTGCATCAAGGAGTTGGTGTGTTATCTCACGCCTGCTGTATCAAGGAGTAGATGTGTTATCTCACGCCTGCTGCATCAAGGAGTAGATGTGTTATCTCACGCCTGCTGCATCAAGGAGTAGATGTGTTATCTCACGCCTGCTGCATCAAGGAGTAGATGTGTTATCTCACGCCTGCTGCATCAATGAGTAGATGTGTTATCTCGCGCCTGCTGCATCAAGGAGTAGATGTGTTATCTCATGCCTGCTGCATCAAGGAGTAGATGTGTTATCTCACGCCTGCTGCATCAAGGAGTAGATGTGTTATCTCATGCCTGCTGCATCAATGAGTAGATGTGTTATCTCGCGCCTGCTGCATCATTGTAATAAGAATTTGTTCTTAACTGACTTGCCTAGTTAAATAAAAAATAAAATAAATGATACCACACAGTAACAACTTGACACCACTATTTATCAGAATCTACCTTGATAGGAATCAGTGCTACCCATCACTTTCCTACTTTTTTGCTCAGAAGCTAATTCTGGTGACATACAGTACACTAAGTGTACAAAACATTAAGGACACCATCCTGATATTGAGTTGCCAACCTCCCTTCTGCCCTCAAGACAGCCTCAATTCGTCAGGGCATGGACTCTACAAGGTGTCGAAAGCATTCCACAGGGATGCTGGCCCATGTTTCCCACAGTTGAGTCAAATTGGCTGGATGTCCTTTGGGTGGTGGGCAATTCTTGATACACACGGGAAACTGTTGAGCGTGAAAACCCCAGCAGCATCGCAGTTGTTGACACAAACCAGTGTGCCTGGCACCTACTACCATACCCTGTTCAAAGGCACCTTAATCTTTTGTCTTTCCCATTCATCCTCTGAATGGCACACATACACAATCCATGTCTCAATTGTCTCAAGGCTTAAAATCCTTATTTAACCTGTCTCCTCCCCGTCAGTCTATGTCATGGAAAGTGCAGGTGTCCTTAGTGTTTTGTCCACTCAGTTTATACCCATTGTCAAAAAGATGGTACCACTCAACTGTCCTGTTTCCGTGTCTCTATTATAAAGAGTACATTGCACACTACGCCAATATTCCCATGAACGCTCCCACACATAGTTCCTAGACAAGATACCAATGGAGAGAGAATATGGGTACTTGCCTCTCAGTGTGCCCGCGGCGCTAGCGATTATGGTTTTAATTGCAGTGTGAGGATGGCTTGTGTTATAGCGAAATCTCTACATACCAGACCCGTCACCTCAACAAATGAACCGTGTTGAGAGCAACCACCACTCTGTTTGACTGCTTTGATCGTAAATGTCGACTCCTCCAACAACTCGAACGAGGCTGTTGTTCCTCACAGCTCGGCTGTGGATAGGAGCCACTCCAACATCCAGCCCCTCTAAAGTGCCACGTTAGATCCCCGTAAATGATGTTAACCCTAATGCTCCATCATGGTTATAAGAGCCTTTCACACAGCTCTGCTCCATCATGGTTATAAGAGCCTTTCACACAGCTCTGCTCCATCATGGTTTTAAGAGCCTTTCATACAGCTCTGCTCCATCATGGTTATAAGAGCCTTTCACACAGCTCTGCTCCATCATGGTTATAAGAGCCTTTCACACAGCTCTGCTCCATCATGCTTATAAGAGCTTTTCACACAGCTCTGCTCCATCATGGTTATAAGAGCCTTTCACACAGCTCTGCTCCATCATGGTTATAAGAGCTTTTCACACAGCTCTGCTCCATCATGGTTATAAGAGCCTTTCACACAGCTCTGCTCCATCATGGTTATAAGAGCTTTTCACACAGCTCTGCTCCATCATGGTTATAAGAGCCTTTCACACAGCTCTGCTCCATCATGGTTATAAGAGCTTTTCACACAGCTCTGCTCCATCATGGTTATAAGAGCCTTTCACACAGCTCTGCTCCATCATGGTTATAAGAGCCTTTCACACAGCTCTGCTCCATCATGGTTATAAGAGCCTTTCATACAGCTCTGCTCCATCATGGTTATAAGAGCCTTTCACACAGCTCTGCTCCATCATGGTTATAAGAGCCTTTCACACAGCTCTGCTCCATCATGGTTATAAGAGCCTTTCACACAGCTCTGCTCCATCATGGTTATAAGAGCCTTTCACACAGCTCTGCTCCACCGTGGTTATAAGAGCCTTTCACTCAGCTCTGATCCATCATGGTTATAAGAGCCTTTCACACAGCTCTGCTCCACCGTGGTTATAATAGCCTTTCACACAGCTCTGCTCCACCGTGGTTATAAGAGCCTTTAACACAGCTCTGCTCCATCATGGTTATAAGAGCCTTTTCACACAGCTCTGCTCCATCATGGTTATAAGAGCCTTTCACACAGCTCTGCTCCATCATGGTTATAAGAGCCTTTCATACAGCTCTGCTCAATCATGGTTATAAGAGCCTTTCACACAGCTCTGCTCCATCATGGTTATAAGAGCCTTTCACACAGCTCTGCTCCACCATGGTTATAAGAGCCTTTCACACAGCTCTGCTCCATCATGGTTATAAGAGCCTTTCACACAGCTCTGCTCCATCATGGTTATAAGAGCCTTTCACACAGCTCTGCTCCATCATGGTTATAAGAGCCTTTCACCCAGCTCTGCTCCATCATGGTTATAAGAGCCTTTCACACAGCTCTGCTCCACCATGGTTATAAGAGCCTTTCACCCAGCTCTGCTCCATCATGGTTATAAGAGCCTTTCACACAGCTCTGCTCCACCATGGTTATAAGAGCCTTTCACTCAGCTCTGCTCCACCATGGTTATAAGAGCCTTTCACACAGCTCTGCTCCATCATGGTTATAAGAGCCTTTCACACAGCTCTGCTCCATCATGGTTATAAAAGCCTTTCACACAGCTCTGCTCCATCATGGTTATAAGAGCCTTTAACACAGCTCTGCTCCACCATGGTTATAAGAGCCTTTAACACAGCTCTGCTCCATCATGGTTATAAGAGCCTTTAACACAGCTCTGCTCCACCATGGTTATAAGAGCCTTTCACACAGCTCTGCTCCACCATGGTTATAAGAGCCTTTCACACAGCTCTGCTCCATCATGGTTATAAAAGCCTTTCACACAGCTCTGCTCCATCATGGTTATAAAAGCCTTTCACACAGCTCTGCTCCACCATGGTTATAAGAGCCTTTCACTCAGCTCTGCTCCACCATGGTTATAAGAGCCTTTAACACAGCTCTGCTCCACCATGGTTATAAGAGCCTTTCACTCAGCTCTGCTCCACCATGGTTATAAGAGCCTTTAACACAGCTCTGCTCCATCATGGTTATAAGAGCCTTTAACACAGCTCTGCTCCACCATGGTTATAAGAGCCTTTCACACAGCTCTGCTCCATCATGGTTATAAGAGCCTTTAACACAGCTCTGCTCCATCATGGTTATAAGAGCCTTTAACACAGCTCTGCTCCACCATGGTTATAAGAGCCTTTCACACAGCTCTGCTCCATCATGGTTATAAGAGCCTTTCACACAGCTCTGCTCCATCATGGTTATAAAAGCCTTTCACACAGCTCTGCTCCATCATGGTTATAAAAGCCTTTCACACAGCTCTCCCCATTAACCACCTCCCCCTTAACCACATCATGACCATTAGTGTGATCACCACCCCCGCAGCTGGATGGTGTTTAGTGGAGCCGTCCATCGTGACCACTCCATCATGACCAACATCCTCCCCACAGCTTGAGTGTGTGTAAGGGGATGACTCCAATTAAGAGTGAAGGAAGGACGCCTGGCTCAAAACCAACCCAACCCACAGGGCGATTACACAGCAGGTTGGGTCACTGTCTACATGTACAAGCAGTCAGAGTGGTTTTAATAAACTCAGCTAGAGTCACTCCACAGATACAGGAGCTACTTAAAGAGTACCTACTGTTTATAAAACTGAAAAGGCTCAGACAGACTAGAGGATGGCAGCTAGTTGGAGCTAGTTTATCATCACACTGTGACCTTCCTGAGACATCTAGTGCGGATGTTCCCTTTGCACATTGGTGGAAAAACTACCCAATCGTCATACTTGAGTGAAGGTAAAGATCTCTTAATAGAATTATGACTCAAGTAAAAGTGAAAGTCACCCAGTAAAATACTACTAAGTTTTAAAATATTTGAGTATAAAAAAAGTAAATGTAATTGCTCAAATATACTTAAGTATCAACAGTACAAGTAAAAGTATGAATAATTTCAAATTCCTTATATTAAGCGAACCAGACGGCACCATTTTCTTGTTTTTTAAATTGACGGATAGCCAGGGGCACACTCCAACACTCAGACATAATTTACAAGCGAAGCTTTTGTGTTTAGTGAGTTTGCCAGATCAGAGGCAGTCAGGATGACCAGGGAGGTTCTCTTGATAAGTGTGTTTTAATGTCCTGCTAAGCATTCAAAATGTAACAAATACTTTTGGATGTCAGGGAAAATCTATGAAGTAAAAAGTACATTATTTTCTTTAGGAATGTCGTGAACTAAAAGTAAAAGTAAAAAAATATAAATAGTAAAGTACAAATACCCCCAAAAACTACATAAGTAGTACTTTATTAAAGCATTTTTACTAAGTATATAGAAAATATATTGAAATAAGCTTCTTTAAACATTGAAATGGCCAATAGAACATTTTCAGTCAGGAAACTTCAACGCCTTTCATTTCATAATACCATGCCTTTCATATACCAATCCTTTATATACCAATCCTTTATATACCAATCCTTTATATACCAATCCTTTCATATACCAATCCTTTATATACCAATCCTTTATATACCAATCCTTTATATACCAATCCTTTTATATACCAATCCTGTATATACCAATCCTTTATATACCAATCCTTTATATACCAATCTTTTATATACCAATCCTTTATATACCAATCTTTTATATACCAATCCTTTATATACCAATCCTTTCATAATACCATGTACATGCATCTCCTATCTATTTCATCAGATGAACAGGTCTTAAAGAGGAACTATTTTGAGGTAACTTTGCATGGAGTTAGGGGTATCAAAACTGACAGCGTTCTGCTGGAGTCTGGGGCGATGGGAAAGCCCTGTAATACCACTGGCTGTGTTGCCGGCTTCACGTCTAGTGTTGCATCACCCAAAGGCTAGAGCTCCCCTCGTCAGACTAAATTCATGGAGACCTTATGTCCTGACTAAGAATGAGGGAGTGCACATCCCTCAACCACTCTCCTTCCTCTCCTTCCTCTCTATCCTCTCCTTCCTCTCTATCCTCTCTTTCCTCTCCATCCTCTCTTTCCTCTCCATCCTCTCTTTCCTCTCCTCTCCTCTCCTCTCCTCTCCTCTCCTCTCCTCTCCTCTCCTCTCCTCTCCTCTCCTCTCCTCTCCTCTCCTCTCCTCTCCTCTCCTCTCCTCTCCTCTCCTCTCCTCTCTATCCTCTCTATCCTCCCTCTCCTCTCCTCTCCTCTCCTCTCCTCTCCTCTCCTCTCCTCTCCTCTCCTCTCCTCTCCTCTCCTCTCCTCTCCTCTCCTCTCCTCTCCTCTCCTCTCCTCACAAATACTAACGGGTGTTGTGTGTGTTTGTGTGTGTTTGTGTGTGGGGGGGTGGGGGTTTGTGTGTGTGTGTGTGTGTGTGTGTGAGCGAGCGAGCGTGCGTGTGAGCATGCCTGCTGCTGCATCTGAGCCTACTTGTAAATGCTAGCCTGATCCTGCTCCTGTGCCTACCTGTCAATGCTAGCCTGATCCTGCTCCTGTGCCTACCTGTCAATGCTAGCCTGATCTTGCTCCTGTGCCTACCTGTCAATGCTAGCCTGATCCTGCTCCTGTGCCTACCTGTCAATGCTAGCCTGATCTTGCTCCTGTGCCTACCTGTCAATGCTAGCCTGATCCTGCTCCTGTGCCTACTTGTCAATACTAGCCTGATCCTGCTCCTGTGCCTACTTGTTAATGCTAGCCTGATCCTGCTCCTGTGCCTACTTGTTAATGCTAGCCTGCTCCTGCTCCTGTGCCTACTTGTTAATGCTAGTCTGATCCTGCTCCTGTGCCTACCTGTCAATGCTAGCCTGATCTTGCTCCTGTGCCTACTTGTCAATACTAGCCCGATCCTGCTCCTGTGGCTACTTGTAAATGCTAGCCTGATCCTGTGCCTACTTGTCAATACTAGCCTGATCCTGCTCCTGTGCCTACTTGTCAATACTAGCCTGATCCTGCTCTTGTGCCTACTTGTCAATGCTAGCCTGATCCTGCTCCTGTGCCTACTTGTTAATACTAGCCTGATCCTGCTCCTGTGCCTACTTGTCAATGCTAGCCTGATCCTGATCCTGTGCCTACCTGTTAATGCTAGCCTGATCCTGATCCTGTGCCTACCTGTTAATGCTAGCCTGATCTTGCTCCTGTGCCTACCTGTCAATGCTAGCCTGATCCTGCTCCTGTGCCTACCTGTCAATGCTAGCCTGATCCTGATCCTGTGCCTACCTGTCAATGCTAGCCTGATCCTGCTCCTGTGCCTACCTGTCAATGCTAGCCTGATCCTGCTCCTGTGCCTACGTGTCAATACTAGCCTGATCCTGATCCTACTTGTCAATACTAGACTGATTCTGCTCCTGTGCCTACTTGTCAATGCTAGCCTGATCCTGCTCCTGTGCATACTTGTCAATGCTAGCATGATCCTGTGCCTACTTGTTAATGCTAGCCTGATCCTGCTCCTGTGCCTACTTGTTAATGCTAGCCTGATCCTGCTCCTGTGCCTACTTGTTAATGCTAGCCTGCTCCTGTGCATACTTGTCAATGCTAGCCTGATCCTGTGCCTACTTGTTAATGCTAGCCTGATCCTGCTCCTGTGCCTACTTGTTAATACTAGCCTGATCCTGCTCCTGTGCCTACTTGTTAATGCTAGCCTGCTCCTGTGCATACTTGTCAATGCTAGCCTGATCCTGTGCCTACTTGTTAATGCTAGCCTGATCCTGGTCCTGTGCCTACTTGTCAATGCTAGCCTGATCCTGCTCCTGTGCCTACTTGTTAATGCTAGCCTGCTCCTGTGCATACTTGTCAATACTAGACTGATTCTGCTCCTGTGCCTACTTGTCAATACTAGCCTGATCCTGCTCCTGTGCCTACTTGTTAATGCTAGCCTGATCCTGTGCCTACTTGTTAATGCTAGCCTGATCCTGATCCTGTGCCTACTTGTTAATGCTAGCCTGATCCTGTGCCTCCTTGTTAATGCTAGCCTGATCCTGTGTCTACCTGTCAATGCTAGCCTGATGCTGCTCCTGTGCCTACCTGTCAATACTAGCCTGATCCTGATCCTGTGCCTACTTGTCAATGCTAGCCTGATCCTGCTCCTGTGCCTACTTGTCAATGCTAGCCTGATGCTGCTCCTGTGCCTACTTGTCAATACTAGCCTGATCCTGATCCTGTGCCTACCTGTTAATGCTAGCCTGATCCTGCTCCTGTGCCTACCTGTCAATGCTAGCCTGATCCTGTGCCTACTTGTTAATGCTAGCCTCATCCTGTGCCTACTTGTTAATGCTAGCCTGATCCTGTGCCTACTTGTAAATGCTAGCCTGATCCTGCTCCTGTGCCTACTTGTCAATACTAGCCTGATCCTGCTCCTGGGACTGATTGTAAATGCTAGCCTGATCCTGCTCCTGTGCCTACTTGTTAATGCTAGCCTCATCCTGTGCCTACTTGTTAATGCTAGCCTGATCCTGTGCCTACTTGTAAATGCTAGCCTGATCCTGCTCCTGTGCCTACTTGTAAATGCTAGCCTGCTCCTGTGCCTACTTGTCAATACTAGCCTGATCCTGCTCCTGGGACTGATTGTAAATGCTAGCCTGATCCTGTGTCTACATGTAAATGCTAGCCTGATCCTGCTCCTGTGTCTACCTGTCCATGTTTGCCATTAACATTTCCTCAACACAGAAACACAAGTATGTCAGTGTGAGGGAGGGAGCATACATGTTGATGTATTTTACCACAGCTGTGAGGCTGTCTCAGAACATGTCCCAGGACATGACACGGAGGTCCTTGTAAAAGGTCTCTCCCATCGCTCAGTTACACCTGATAGGAGGACTCCTGGGCTGCGTCCCAACATGGCAACCTATGCCATATATAGTGCACTATTTTTTAACCAAAGCCCCATGGGCCCTGCCAAGAAGAGTGCACTAAATAGGGTATAGGGTTCCATTTGGGAAGCACCCTCTTCTCTCCAGTGTTCCGCAGCGCCATCGATCTCCGATCCCAGGAAATGGTCCTTAGACTTTTACATAATGGCAGTAAACCAGCAACACACCACTACTTCATATTGATCCCATCTCAACTCATCCTGCTCTCTGGACCTGCTTTGTTTGGTCGTTCAGACGTTGGGGTTGTGTTGACAGAGCCAGCCAATAACCAGCCTGAACACGGGGAGTATTCATGCGAGACCGACTGGAAAGAGAGGGATTGTTGGAAAGATGTGAGAACAGCCCACCCAGTGTGATTATAAGTGATTTACTCACCGCCGGTCAGGTGTTGCCGTCACCTATCGATCGTCTCAATAAAGATTAGGACAGAGAAACGCCCCCAGTGAATAACAAAGAGAGTAGAAGAAAAGATAAAGATGAACAACAAAAAAATCAAGACGAGAGAAAACAGAGAAAAAAAAGACTAAATGTAATTGAAAGACACACCATTTATGCTAAATCACATCGGAACCAGATTGCTCTCTGGTTCACAGATAGTAGCGTAGCGTGACAAAATTAGTCAAAATATCACAGATTAAATGTCAATTTGGGGAATTAGATGAACTAGGCATGCAGTGAGTGGATTATAGATGACTATCATCCGGTCTCCCGTCCTTGCCTCTCTCTGGGTGGTAAAATCTCAGAACCTAAAAAAAAGACCTAAAAAAAGGAGAAATCCCGTTAAAGGAATCCTGAATCCACCGGTCCTGACATAGATATGCAGTATATTTATTTCCATAATTACAACAGGTCTGACAGTACGATAACGGTCAGCACCGCTGTTCTGAAATAACTGTCAACAAATCCACTATTCCCTATCTTGGTGGACAGATGTGTGTGTATTTCCGACTGTGTAGATAGACACTGCAATGCGGATTTGAGTCAAACCATAGTATTCTGCCTTTAAACACCTATAGCCCAGAGCCGTCATTGTAAGCAACGGCATATGGATGTTCCTGTCCTATTCTCACACATGCAGCTGGTTGAAGTCAGACTCCATAGTGTTGTTCCTCAGGGGACCATTATAAACACCAGTCACTGAGACATGGTCTCCTGTCTGGATGCAATATGGAGTCATATGACTAAGAAGAGGTGACAGGGAAGGACCGAAGCAGCCTTAGTGTGTGTGTGTGTGTGTGTGTGTGTCTGTTTGTCTGTGTGTGCTTGTAAGTGTGTGTGTGTGCTTGTAAGTGTGTGTGTGTGTGCTTGTAAGTGTGTGTGTGTGTGTGTGTGTGTGTGTGTGTGTGTGTGTGTGTGTGTGTGTGTGTGTGTGTGTGTGTGTGTGTGTGTGTGTGTGTGTGTGTGTGTGTGTGTGTGTGTGTGTGTAAGTGTGTGTGTGTATGGTCTATAATTACAACACTACTCTTTCTCCACAGGCCCTATAAAGCTGGTGTGTCGAGGAGATGCTCACTGACTGGCTATCACATGTAGGCAAGCTACACTATATATACAAAAGTATGTGGACACCCCTTCAAATTAGTGGATTCGGCTATTTCAGCTACACCTTTGCTGACAGGTGTATAAAATCGAGTGCACAGCCATGCAGTCTCCATAGACAAACATTGGCGGTAGAATAGCCTGACTGAAGAGCTCAGTGACTTTCAACGTGGGACCATCATAGGATGCCACCTTTCCAACAAAGTCAGTTCGTCAAATCTCTGCCCTGCTAGAGCTGCCCCGGGCAACTGTAAGTGCTGTTATTGTGAAGTGTAAACTAGGAGCAACAACGATACCACTGAGTGCTGAAGCGTGTGGCGCGTAAAAAACATCTGTCCTCTGTTGCAACACTCACTACCGAGTTCCAAACTGCCTCTGGAAGCAACGTCAGCGCAAGAGCTGTTCGTCGGGAGCTTCATAAAATGGGTTTCCATGGCCGAGCCGCACACAAGCCTAAGATCACCATAAGCAATGCCAAGCGTCAGCTGGAGAGTGTAAAGCTCGCCGCCATTGGACTCTGGAGCAGTGGAAATGCATTCTCTGGAGTGATGAATCACGCTTCTGGCAGTCCGACGGACGAATATGGGTTTGGCAGATGCCAGGAGAACGCTGCCTGCCCGATGGTGCATAGTGCCAAGTGTAAAGTTTGATGGAGCAGAAATAATGGTCTGGGGATGTTTTTTATGGTTCGGGCCCCTTATTTACAGTGAAGGGACATCGGAACACAAAGCGAGGTCCATACAAAAATGGTAGAAGAGTGGAGGCTGTTATAGCAGCAAAGGGAGGACCAGCTCTATATTAATGCCCATGAATTTGGAATGAGATGTTCGATGTGTCCACATACTTTTGATCATGTAGTGTATCTGGCATCATCTCTCCCTCTTCAACTCCCTCCCTCTATCTTCAGGGTGCTCTTCTATAGAATGTCCACAAATGATTAAACAGCGTACCAACCTGATTAAAAATGAATTGAGAAAAAATTACAGGAAAAAATTTTGCGATCTTGAAAATGTTTCATCATCTGTTTTCATCCACTATAGGTGTCACGAATCCCGCTTCCTGAGTCTGGGTTTGCCTGTGTGTCTGTCCTGGAGTGTGTTTCAGGTGTCCTGGAACGCACCCTGTCTGGTTGCCGGGCGAATTAGCTCATTGGGAGATTGATTTCACCCGCACCTGTTTCCCGTCAGTAATCTGCACACCTGTCCTGATCATCATCTCTACCCTTCAAAAGCTCTGACCTGACTTCCATTCCCTGCCGGATCGTTAGCCATGAACAGTATGTTGTGCCTGAGTACCAGACTCCAGTTGGATAGAATTTGTTTTGTTGTTTTCATTTACGTATTGCTTGCCTTGAACTTACCTCCGTTTGTTTTGTCTTCAGTTACTCACCTGGATCATTCACTCCATTCCCGCCTGGTTGACAGAGGATTCTGCTACTACATTGGATTCACCTATTTCCTCTCATCTACTCACCACCGCTGCCCGCTACGCCATCTGGATATATCTACCTTTTCACATTTCACTGTAAATAAATACTCACCTTCTTCCTACGCTCCTTGTCCTGGTCTGCTTCTGGGTTCGATCTTGAAAGATCGTGACAGAACGATCCGGCCGATAATGAACCCAGCGGACCTGGACTCCGTTTGCCATGCCATTACCCTGCAGGAGAAGAAATTGGGACAACACAATACGGCGCTACAGGAGATAGCGAGTTCGATCCAGAATTTATCTGCTAGCTTGACACAAGTCCAGGATCAGCTCAGTTTGCAGGTGATTCATTCACCACCGGTTTCACCCATCTCACCTGCCGTGTCTGAAGCGGTTCCATTTCGTGAACCCAAGGTACCGACGCCTGATAAATATGAAGGGGATTTGGGAAAATGCCGTTCGTTTCTTATGCAGTGTGGGTTAGTGTTTGATCTACAGCCCCATTCTTACGCCACTGACAAGGCTAGGATAGCCTTGGTTATTGAACTGTTGCGTGGAAGAGCTCTGGAATGGGCTTCAGCCGTTTGGGAACGACAGGGAACCTGCACGGCTTCATATCAGGAGTTCACGGGAGAGATGAGGAAGCTTTTTGATCATCCAGTCCGAGGTAAGGACGCAGCTAAACGTTTGTTCTCTCTTCGCCAAGGAGATCGCAGTGTGGCAGATTTTATGATTGAGTTCAGGACATTGGCTGTGGAGAGTGGTTGGAATGAGGAGTCACTACAAGCGGTTTTTTACAAGGGGTTGTCAGATGAACTTAAGGATGAGCTGATTTCTTATCCAGAGCCTAGTGACTTAGACAGCTTGGTCGCTTTATCTATTCGGGTTGATAATAGAGTCCGAGAGAGAAGGAGGGAGAAGCAGTGGGGTCTATCCAATCAATCTGTAACTCGGTTACCATTCGGTTCAGGAGGTGAACCAGGACGTATTGATCGTTATTCTCCACACGGGATTAGTGGAGGAGTCTTGCCACCAGATTCTGAACCAATGCAAGTGGGGCGACACGGGCTAACTAAGGAGGAGCGCCAACGTAGACGTGAGACCAATAGCTCTTTCTACTGTGGTAGATCGGGACATTACAACTCCGCTTGTCCACAGCGCCCGTTAAACTGCCCGGCTCGCTAAATTTGGGAGGAATTTTAGCGAGCCAGTTTCAATCTCTCAAGGATCTTGTCAGACCCCGTTTTCCTGCGACCCTTATGAATAAGGATCAGAGTTTTGACCTGAACGCTTTTATCGATTCAGGTGCCGATGGCAACTTTATGGATGCCGACTTGGTGGAACAGCTGGGGCTTTCCAAGGAGCAATTGCCGGAAGCCATTGAAGCAACCACTCTGAACGGCAGTAGTCTGGCACGGATCACTATGAGGACTGAACCGGTTAAGATGTTGGTGTCGGGAAATCATTCAGAGTTTCTCTTTCTTCATTTTGTCCTCGCCCCATGTTCCTCTGGTTCTTGGTTACCCCTGGCTGAAGGAACACAATCCCTCGTTTGATTGGGTGACAGGGAAGGTAACTAGTTGGAACATTGAGTGTCATGCTAACTGCCTTAGGACTGCCTGTTCTCCTGCTGTTTCCAGTCAGGTCAGTGACTCTGCTCCTCCTGATTTGTCCCTGGTTCCAGAAACATATCACGAGTTTGGTGAGGTATTCAGTAAACAGAAGGCTCTGTCTCTTCCTCCCCACCGACCTTATGATTGTGCGATTAATCTGTTTCCTGGATCTGCCTTTCCCAAGGGACGGTTATACAGTATCTCTCGACCGGAACGTGAGGCCTTGGAGACCTACATCAAGGAGTCTCTAGCTACAGGTCTCATTCGGCCATCGTCATCACCTTTGGGAGCAGGATTTTTTTTTGTGAGCAAGAAGGATGGTTCTCTTCGACCGTGTATTGATTATCGGGGTTTGAATGAGATTACGGTTAAGAACAAGTATCCCCTGCCCTTGATGAGCTCGGCTTTCGATTCCTTACAGGGTGCTACGGTTTTTACGAAGCTTGATTTACGTAATGCTTATCATTTGGTTCGGATCAAGGAGGGGGACGAGTGGTTGACTGGGTTCAATACTCCGATGGGACATTTTGAGTACCAGGTGATGCCGTTTGGACTGACCAACGCTCCGGCGGTGTTCCAAAGTATGGTGAATGACGTTTTGAGAGATATGATTGGTATTTTTGTGTTCGTTTACCTGGATGATATCCTCATCTTCTCAAAGGAGCTTTCTAGCCACGTTCTGCATGTCAAGCAGGTCCTGCAGCGGTTATTGGAGAACCGTCTGTTCGTGAAGGCGGAGAAGTGTGATTTTCACGCCCATACAACGTCCTTCCTCGGGTACATCATATCCAGGGGAGAGATCAAGATGGACCAAGAGAAGGTTCGGGCGGTTCGGGATTGGGTCCAGCCCGGTACAAGATTGCAGCTCCAGAGATTCCTGGGGTTTGCGAATTTTTATCGGAGGTTTATCCGTGACTACAGCCGGGTGGCTGCACCTTTAACTGCCCTGACGTCTTGCACCAGAAAGTTCTGTTGGACTCCTGAGGCAGACCGAGCATTTCTGGACTTGAAGAGCCGATTCACCAACGCCCCGATTCTCTCTCAACCTGACACTTCCCGTCAGTTCGTTGTGGAAGTGGATGCTTCTGATGTGGGTGTGGGCGCCATCCTGTCCCAGCGTAGCTCCACTGACGGTAAACTCCATCCCTGCGCTTTCTACTCTGGTCGTCTTTCTCCAGCTGAAAGAAACTACGATGTGGGTAACCGGGAGCTTCTCGCTGTGAAGCTTGCCTTGGAGGAGTGGCGGCACTGGTTGGAGGGAGCGGAGCAACCGTTTGTGGTCTGGACTGACCACAAGAATCTGGCTTACGTACAATCGGCTAAACGTCTCAACGCCCGTCAGGCTAGGTGGGCCTTGTTTTTTGGACGTTTCAATTTTTCCCTGACGTTCCGACCTGGGTCTAAGAACGGGAAGGCGGACGCCCTGTCCCGGATGTTCTCTAAGACGGAGGAGAGTGGGGTCAAGACTGAGACGATTCTTCCCCAGAATGTTGTCGTGGGAGCCGTTACATGGAGGATAGAGGAGGATGTGATGGCGGCCCTTCGGACGCAGCCCGGCCCCGGTAACGGTCCACCCGGTCGGTTGTTCGTACCCGAGTCGGTCCGTTCTGCTGTCCTTCAGTGGTCCCACGCCAGCAAGATAGCTTGTCACCCTGGCATTGCTCGGACTATGGCACTACTGCGCAGACGTTTTTGGTGGCCTGCCATGGGAGAAGATACCCGGAGGTTTGTTGCCGCATGTCCTGTTTGTGCCCAGAACAAGAGTACCAATCGGCCCAGCTCTGGGCTTCTTCACCCCCTACCTATTCCTCGGCGACCTTGGTCGCATCTGGCCCTGGATTTTGTCACGGGATTGCCCCCTTCTGTTGGGAACACGGTCATTCTGACCATTGTGGACAGATTCAGCAAGTTTGCTCATTTTGTTCCTCTCTCCAAGCTTCCATCGGCTACGGAGACGTCCGAGATCCTGGTCAGGGAGGTTTTCAGGGTTCACGGATTGCCCAGTGACATTGTGTCTGACCGTGGTCCTCAGTTTACCTCTGCTGTCTGGAAATCCTTCTGTTTGGCCATTGGAGCTACAGTCAGTCTCACTTCTGGATTTCACCCACAATCTAATGGTCAAGCGGAGAGAGCCAACCAGAAGATGGAGTCCACGCTGCGTTGTCTTGTCTCCTCTGATCCCACCTCTTGGTCATCTCAATTACCCTGGGTTGAGTATGCCCATAATACCCTTCCTTCATCTGCCACTGGGATGTCTCCCTTCCAATGCCTTTACGGATACCAACCTCCTTTGTTTCCTTCTCAGGAGAGGGATCTCTCGGTTCCCTCTGTCCAGACCCATATTCGTCGTTGCCACCAGACCTGGCATCGGGCCAGGAAGGCTCTCCTTAGAGTTTCTGACCGGTATCAGATACAGGCGAACCGTCGCCGTATTCCTGCCCCAGCTTATACGGTTGGAGATAAGGTTTGGTTGGCTACACGGGATCTTCCTCTACGGACGGAGTCAAGGAAGTTGTCACCTAAGTTCATTGGTCCGTTTGTAGTGGAGAGAATCATAAATCCTGTGGTGGTTCGACTCAAGTTGCCTGCAACACTTAGAGTGCATCCCACTTTTCATGTCTCCTGTCTCAAGCCGGTTCACCTCAGTCCTCTGTTGCCTCCTCCTCCTCGTCCTCCTCCTCCTCGGATGATCGGAGGTGGTCCTGTCTACACGGTGCGCCGCATCATGGACTCCAGACGGCGGGGTCGAGGGTACCAGTTTCTAGTGGACTGGGAAGGATATGGTCCAGAGGAGAGGAGTTGGATTCCTCGGCGACAGATTCTGGATGACGACCTGATTCGTGACTTCTACCGCCTCCATCCTGGCGCTCCAGGTAGTCCGCCCGGTGGCGTTCGTCGGAGGGGGGGTACTGTCACGAATCCCGCTTCCTGAGTCTGGGTTTGCCTGTGTGTCTGTCCTGGAGTGTGTTTCAGGTGTCCTGGAACGCACCCTGTCTGGTTGCCGGGCGAATTAGCTCATTGGGAGATTGATTTCACCCGCACCTGTTTCCCGTCAGTAATCTGCACACCTGTCCTGATCATCATCTCTACCCTTCAAAAGCTCTGACCTGACTTCCATTCCCTGCCGGATCGTTAGCCATGAACAGTATGTTGTGCCTGAGTACCAGACTCCAGTTGGATAGAATTTGTTTTGTTGTTTTCATTTACGTATTGCTTGCCTTGAACTTACCTCCGTTTGTTTTGTCTTCAGTTACTCACCTGGATCATTCACTCCATTCCCGCCTGGTTGACAGAGGATTCTGCTACTACATTGGATTCACCTATTTCCTCTCATCTACTCACCACCGCTGCCCGCTACGCCATCTGGATATATCTACCTTTTCACATTTCACTGTAAATAAATACTCACCTTCTTCCTACGCTCCTTGTCCTGGTCTGCTTCTGGGTTCGATCTTGAAAGATCGTGACAATAGGCTTCCTTATCAGACAACCTTACATTTTTCCTCAAATAGTTTTTCTCTTATGTTCTTCCCAGCAGAACAGTGAGTTGTCATGAAGCTTTGTTGCAGTGTCTCTGACATTCAATTACCTGCATGTACCCGCCAATCATGAGAGGGCCTGGGGCATGGGAGGTCACCTCTGTCCTTTGTCCTCAGAGGCGGGGGCAGCGGTGGCAGCGAGGGCAGCGGTTAGCCAGGGCTCAAATGAGACGCTGAGCAGAGCTGACAGGAACCGCAGTCTCTGAGCCACAGGGACAGCCACGGGGGGAACATTAGGTCTGAAACAGTGTTCTCTCAACTCTCTGCTCTGTCTGTCACAGACAGAGATACTTTTCTGTGTGTGTGTGTGTGTGTGTGTGTGTGTGTGTGAGATAAAGAGAGAATAAGGTTGGGGGGGATCAGAGAGTACACTCACTGTATTACCATAAAAGTAATAGATAGATATTGCACACTACTCATTCAACGTGTAACCAGCTTTCATGTTCTGCTAAGATGTTTCCACTGCTCTCTCCCCACTGTCTAACGCTGCTGAGCGCTGAGGTGTCTTGACAGCCCATCCGCCGCGAGACGTTCCCGAGGTGACAGCCTCATTTCCACAATGACCACAACGGCAGTGGATGGGCCTCCTCTCGTCCGCAGAACTCTTAGTGACGGTCGTAGTGCCTTTTAGTCTTCTTTTAGCTTTTTCCCACCAGCAGTTAAAGGAAAACTCCACCTAAAAATTATTTTTTGGTCCTTTAGGCCATTGTTTACAGTCCCAAAATGTTTTGCATGTCAGTCATCAGGTTTCAAGATATTTTCAAAATACAGAAATACAGCCGGTATGACGTTTTCCTTATCAGATGACCTTAAGTTGTTCCTCAAATTGTTTTTATCTTATTTTCTCCCAGCAGAAAAATGAGTTGTCATGAAGGTCCGTCGTGGTGTCTCTGACAATTGCCTGCATGTACCCACCAATCCCGAGAGAGATACACTTTTTAAAATATAGAAATACAGCCGGTATGATTGTCCTTGAATTATCCTTTAAATGGTACAGTACATTAGTGACGCTGTGACATTTCTGGGTAGACACGTCGTCTGTGGTTCACTCAGGGAGAAGTCTAATGGGATCACAGTAGAGTCAGGCCTCAGGGAGACAGCCAGCGGAGACACAGTTTCTGCTGGCTCTGTCTGCATCTTCTTCTGTTCCCAGGATGACAACATCTGAACTGACTAACTAACCAACTCCTGCACTGCTTTACCTCAACTGATTAACTAACCAACTCCTGCACTGCTTTAAACCTCAACTGACTAACTAACCAACTCCTGCACTGCTTTAAACCTCAACTGATTAACTAACCAACTCCTGCACTGCTTTAAACCTCAACTGACTAACTAACCAACTCCTGCACTGCTTTAAACCTCAACTGATTAACTAACCAACTCCTGCACTGCTTTAAACCTCAACTGATTAACTAACCAACTCCTGCACTGCTTTAAACCTCAACTGATTAACTAACCAACTCCTGCACTGCTTTACCTCAACTGACTTACTAACCAACTCCTGCACTGCTTTAAACCTCAACTGATTAACTAACCAACTCCTGCACTGCTTTAAACCTCAACTGATTAACTAACCAACTCCTGCACTGCTTTACCTCAACTGACTTACTAACCAACTCCTGCACTGCTTTACCTCAACTGACTTACTAACCAACTCTTACACTGCTTTACCTCAACTGATTAACTAACCAACTCCTGCACTGCTATACCTCAACTGACTTACTAACCAACTCCTACACTGCTTTAAACCTCAACTGACTTACTAACCAACTCCTGCACTGCTTTACCTCAACTGACTTACTAACCAACTCCTGCACTGCTTTACCTCAACTGACTTACTAACCAACTCTTACACTGCTTTACCTCAACTGATTAACTAACCAACTCCTGCACTGCTTTACCTCAACTGACTTACTAACCAACTCTTACACTGCTTTACCTCAACTGATTAACTAACCAACTCCTGCACTGCTTTAAACCTCAACTGACTAACTAACCAACTCCTGCACTGCTTTAAACCTCAACTGATTAACTAACCAACTCCTGCACTGCTTTAAACCTCAACTGACTAACTAACCAACTCCTGCACTGCTTTAAACCTCAACTGACTAACTAACCAACTCCTGCACTGCTTTAAACCTCAACTGATTAACTAACCAACTCCTGCACTGCTTTAAACCTCAACTGATTAACTAACCAACTCCTGCACTGCTTTACCTCAACTGACTTACTAACCAACTCCTGCACTGCTTTAAACCTCAACTGATTAACTAACCAACTCCTGCACTGCTTTAAACCTCAACTGATTAACTAACCAACTCCTGCACTGCTTTACCTCAACTGACTTACTAACCAACTCCTGCACTGCTTTACCTCAACTGACTTACTAACCAACTCTTACACTGCTTTACCTCAACTGATTAACTAACCAACTCCTGCACTGCTATACCTCAACTGACTTACTAACCAACTCCTACACTGCTTTAAACCTCAACTGACTTACTAACCAACTCCTGCACTGCTTTACCTCAACTGACTTACTAACCAACTCCTGCACTGCTTTACCTCAACTGACTTACTAACCAACTCCTGCACTGCTTTACCTCAACTGACTTACTAACCAACTCCTGCACTGCTTTACCTCAACTGACTTACTAACCAACTCCTGCACTGCTTTACCTCAACTGACTTACTAACCAACTCTTACACTGCTTTACCTCAACTTATTAACTAACCAACTCCTGCACTGCTATACCTCAACTGACTTACTAACCAACTCCTGCACTGCTTTAAACCTCAACTGACTTACTAACCAACTCCTGCACTGCTTTACCTCAACTGACTTACTAACCAACTCCTGCACTGCTTTAAACCTCAACTGATTAACTAACCAACTCCTGCACTGCTTTAAACCTCAACTGACTTACTAACCAACGCCTGCACTGCTTTAAACCTCAACTGATTAACTAACCAACTCCTGCACTGCTTTAAACCTCAACTGATTAACTAACCAACTCCTGCACTGCTTTAAACCTTTAAACCCCAGTGTGGGTAGGTAGAACACGAGGCCTGATGAACAGCACTGTCCGGTGTGGGTAGGTAGAACACGAGGCCTGATGAACAGCACTGTCCGGTGTGGGTAGGTAGAACACTAGGCCTGATGAACAGCACTGTCCGGTGTGGGTAGGTAGAACACTAGGCCTGATGAACAGCACTGTCCGGTGTGGGTAGGTAGAACACTAGTCCTGATGAACAACACTGTCCGGTGTGGGTAGGTAGAACTCTAGGCCTGATGAACAGCACTGTCCGGTGTGGGTAGGTAGAACACTAGTCCTGATGAACAACACTGTCCGGTGTGGGTAGGTAGAACACTAGGCCTGATGAACAGCACTGTCCGGTGTGGGTAGGTAGAACACTAGGCCTGATGAACAACACTGTCCGGTGTGGGTAGGTAGAACACTAGGCCTGAAGAACAGCACTGTCCGGTGTGGGTAGGTAGAACACTAGGCCTGATGAACAGCACTGTCCGGTGTGGGTAGGTAGAACACTAGGCCTGATGAACAACACTGTCCGGTGTGGGTAGGTAGAACACGAGGCCTGATGAACAACACTGTCCGGTGTGGGTAGGTAGAACACGAGGCCTGATGAACAACACTGTCCGGTGTGGGTAGGTAGAACACAAGGCCTGATGAACAACACTGTCCGGTGTGGGTAGGTAGAACACTAGGCCTGATGAACAGCACTGTCCGGTGTGGGTAGGTAGAACACTAGGCCTGATGAACAGCACTGTCCGGTGTGGGTAGGTAGAACACTAGGCCTGATGAACAACACTGTCCGGTGTGGGTAGGTAGAACACTAGGCCTGATGAACAGCACTGTCCGGTGTGGGTAGGTAGAACACTAGGCCTGATGAACAGCACTGTCCGGTGTGGGTAGGTAGAACACTAGGCCTGATGAACAGCACTGTCCGGTGTGGGTAGGTAGAACACTAGGCCTGATGAACAGCACTGTCCGGTGTGGGTAGGTAGAACACTAGGCCTGATGAACAACACTGTCCGGTGTGGGTAGGTAGAACACTAGGCCTGATGAACAGCACTGTCCGGTGTGGGTAGGTAGAACACTAGGCCTGATGAACAGCACTGTCCGGTGTGGGTAGGTAGAACACTAGGCCTGATGAACAGCACTGTCCGATGTGGGTAGGTAGAACACTAGGCCTGAAGAACAGCACTGTCCGGTGTGGGTAGGTAGAACACTAGGCCTGATGAACAGCACTGTCCGGTGTGGGTAGGTAGAACACTAGGCCTGATGAACAGCTCTGTCCTGTGTGGGTAGGTAGAACACTAGGCCTGATGAACAACACTGTCCGGTGTGGGTAGGTAGAACACTAGGCCTGAAGAACAGCACTGTCCGGTGTGGGTAGGTAGAACACTAGGCCTGATGAACAGCACTGTCCGGTGTGGGTAGGTAGAACACTAGGCCTGATGAACAGCACTGTCCGGTGTGGGTAGGTAGAACACTAGGCCTGATGAACAGCACTGTCCGGTGTGGGTAGGTAGAACACTAGGCCTGATGAACAACACTGTCCGGTGTGGGTAGGTAGAACACTAGGCCTGATGAACAGCACTGTCCGGTGTGGGTAGGTAGAACACTAGGCCTGATGAACAGCACTGTCCGGTGTGGGTAGGTAGAACACGAGGCCTGATGAACAGCTTTTACCATGCCCCTAGAAGTCTGCATCCACATTGGATGATTTCACATTTTATTGTGTTACAAAGTGGAATTAAAATGTATTTCATTTTTTATTTTTTGGTCAACGATCTACACAAAATACTCTTAATGTCAAACTGGAAAAAATAGTATATATATATATTTTTTAAGATGAATGAATAATAAAACACTTATATACCTTGATTAGATAAGTATTCACTTTTTACAGTTTTACTTCAGTGCCTTGTTGAATACATATGCATGTTTTGGAATATTTGAATTCTGTATATTTGTATACGTCTTTTCACTCTGTCATTTAGGTCATTATTGTGGAGTCACTACCATGTTGTTGATCCATCCTCAGTTTTCTCCCATCACAGCCATTGAACTCTGTAGCTGTTTTAAAACCACCAATGGCCTCATGGTGACACCCCTAAGCAGTTTCCTTTCTGTCCTGCAGCTCAGTTCAGAAGGACGACTGCATCGTTGATGTGTCTGGGTGGTTTAATACGTCATCCACAGCATCGTTATTACCTTGACCATGCTTAAAGATATATTCAATGTCTGATTTGTTATTGTTACACATCTACCAATCACTGCCCTTCTTTTTGAGGCATTCAAATAGCTCCTTGCTCTTTGTAGTTGAATACGTGCTTGAAATGCAATACTTGACTGAGGAACCTTACAGATGTATGTATGGGGGACAGAGGAAGGGGTAGTCATCCAAAAATCATGTCAACCCCTATTATTTCACACAGACTGATTCAGTATATGTGATTTGTTAAGCCAGCTGTTTACTTCTGAACGAATTTGCTTAAACAAAGGGGGTGAATACTTATGCAACAACTAGATCACTTTGACATTGTGGAATATTTTAGGTAGATCCCAAAAAATTACAATTAAATCTGTTTCAATCCCACTTTGTAACTCAACTAAAATGTGAAACAAAAGCTCATGGGAGTGTGGACTTTCTATAGGCCCTGTGTATTAGAAATGAACTAATCATAGCTGAGTTCCCATGGTCCTTTTCATGGAGCTAATTCAATCAATCACAGTTGAACCTGTTAAAGGGGATATGACATCATCCCACAACAATGGCTTGACTTCCTGCTTTAAAAAAAAATATCTATGAATTACTATTGGCTCTTCCCAGTGTGTGTATGTCAAAGGACAAATCAGGAAGAGTTCTATAGTTTCTAATGTCTGTAACCAGGAAGTTGTCCCCTGCTCTGTATGATGATGTGTCTTTCTGAGTGTACCTGTAAAGTCTTGTGCTTGATCTTTTCTTGTATATGTACATACTGTGTTCTATGCTCCAGCAAAGAATCCTTTTCATTTCCAGGTGCACTGGATCTTACCTCTAGTGTGATATGCAGTGTTCCATCTGTCAGACTAAATGAATGTACGAGATGTGGGAGAGGACAAAGTAATCATTCTGAGCTTCATATTACTTACAGTAATCCAGGTAGGTGGCATTCAGACACTGTTCCCGGGTCCCTGTTAAATTCATTAGCGTACCATTTTAGCTTATCTTGTGTAATTGCATTAGCATCCAAGTTGAAGCGCTTGAACGCGGCAGTGACGATAATTAAAAACGTTCCCAAACTCACTCCACATCCATCTACCAAACAAGAGTTGTGTGAGTGGAATCACGGCCCTTAGATAACAACAACCCTCTGGTTACATAAGGGTTCAGTGTAGGTAGCCTGGAATCGAACCAGGGTCTGTAGTGGAATCACGGCCCTTAGATAACAACAACCCTCTGGCTAGATAAGGGTTCAGTGTAGGTAGCCTGGAATCGAACCAGGGTCTGTAGTGGAATCACGCCCCTTAGATAACAACAACCCTCTGGCTACATAAGGGTTCAGTGTAGGTAGCCTGGAATCGAACCAGGGTCTGTAGTGGAATCACGCCCCTTAGATAACAACAACCCTCTGGTTACATAAGGGTTCAGTGTAGGTAGCCTGGAATCGAACCAGGGTCTGTAGTGGAATCACGGCCCTTAGATAACAACAACTATCTGGTTAAAGAAGGGTTCGGTGTAGGTAGCCTGGAATCGAACCAGGGTCTGTAGTGGAATCACGGCCCTTAGATAACAACAACCCTCTGGTTACATAAGGGTTCAGTGTAGGTAGGTGTCTAATTGTATATTGAAGTCTTCATGCTGAAAAAGCACTAGAACTCACAAAGGAAATGCTGACGCATGGCCCGGGGGAGTTTAATGGAACAACAATTAGGAGGAGACGTCGGTGGCTCAGTCAGTGGATAATGCGCTCCTCCTGAGGCGCTCAGACAGCGTCGACAACAGTGCTTGCCAATCAAGGAAACCATCAAGTGTCATTATGTCATTATGTTTGGTTAACATTTAACATGTTTCTAGAACCTTCTATGTCTTGTACTATACCAGAGTTGGTAATGAGGGTCGTGGATGGTGTCAGTTTCGGAGCCCTTTTTGTTGCAAAGAACCGTGATAATTGCGGATGCACCTCTTTTCTTCACCTAAATGCTACCTTGGAACTATCCATCGCTGTATTCCGGTAATTATAGTTCACAACATCATTACCTCTTCCTGTCCCTCTTTCCCCGCGGCAGTTACAGTACGTCATGTACAGCTCTTCTTTCTCCCTCCCTTTTCTTTAATACATTCTCACTCTCCCCCTTTCACTTCTTCTCTCAACCAGCTCTCTCTTTATCTGGCCCGGCCTTGTTCAAATGTAGTTCTTTTATTTAACCTTTATTTAACTAGTCAGTTAAGGACAAATTCTTATTTACAATGATGGCCTACCCCGGCCAAACTCTAACCCAGATGACGCTGGGCCAATTGTGCGCCGCCCTATGGGACACCCAATCACACCGTTTGTGATACAGCCTGGAATCGAACCAGGGCTTGTAGTGACACCTCTAGCACTGAGATGCAGTGCCTTAGACCGCTGTGCCACTCAGGAGCCCAAATGAATTCCTTTACTGCGTCCTGCCTTCCTACTAGCTCCTTGAGGTGTTTCTCTTATCCAATCATTTACAGAGAAGTGGAGCAGTGAACATCTCAAGGAGAATGAGGAAGTAAGGATGCCTTTTTAGGGTATTTGAACTGGGTCTCTCCTTGGTTCCATCCTGTGGGGATAATAGTCTGGGACCTAAAGATATAGGAAATACACATTTATAGTGTATTCAAACTTGATAAAGGCTTCTTTTGTCATTTCCAGTTAAAAATGTCAGACTTGATTTGCCCTAACAAAAAATGGAACACCCATACAAAAAAATATCCATTAGTTATAATCCACATTATAGTTCACATTTCCTGTTACTGCAGGATTATTTTCCTGCTGTAGCAAACTGGCTCAAATTAAGATCCTACATCTGTATGTCATTTCTTTGTGTCTCGCAAGCCTTGGGACTCAGTCTGCCCCTCCCTCTACCTGTCAAAAAGGAGAGGAAGACATATTACACCAATTCATAAGAGGAGCGTGAAAGAGAGGGGGGTGGAAAGAGAGGGGGTAGAGGGGGAAAAGAGAGGGGGGGGGTGTAAAGAGAGGGGGTAGAGGGGGAAAAGAGGGGGGGTAGAGGCGGAAAAGAGAGGAGTGTGGAAAGAGAGGGGGTAGAGGGGGAAAAGAGAGGGGAGTGGAAAAAGAGGGGGTAGAGGGGGAAAAGAGAGGGGGGTGGAAAGAGAGGGGGTAGAGGGGGAAAAGAGAGGGGAGTGGAAAGAGAGGGGGAGAGGGGGAAAAGAGAGGGGAGTGGAAAGAGAGGGGGTAGAGGGGGAAAAGAGAGGGGAGTTGAAAGAGAGGGGTTAGAGGGGGAAAAGAGGGGAGTGGAAAGAGAGGGGGTAGAGGGGGAAAAGAGAGGTGAGTTGAAAGAGGGGGTAGAGGGGGAAAAGAAAGGGTGTGGAAAGAGAGGGGGGAGAGGGGGAAAAGAGAGGGGATTGGAAAGAGAGGGGTTAGAGGGGGAAAACAAAGGGGGTGGAAAGAGAGGGGGTAGAGGGGGAAAAGAGAGGGGAGTGGAAAGAGAGGGGGTAGAGGAGGAAAAGAGAGGGGGTAGAGGGGGAAAATAGAGGGGGTGGAAAGAGAGTTGGGGAATGACAGGGGGGAGAGGGGGGGATGAAGAGAAGGAGGCTGAGACATGGGGAAAGGGGGGTGAAAAGAGAGGGGGGAGAGGGGGGGAAAGAAAGAGGGGTGTGGAAAGAGAGGGGTGAGAGAGGGGGGAAAGAGAGAGGGGGAAAAGGGGTGGAAGGAGAGGGGGACAGAGAGGGTAGGAAGAAAGAGTGGGGTGGAAAGAGAGGGGTGAGAGGGGGGAAAGCAAGGGAAGGAGAGAAGGAGATGTTTATTTGTGGCTCCCTGTTACACCTTAACCTCCTTCCCCCTCTCCTCCATCTTCTCCTTGCTTGCCTCCCTATTCTCCCTAGTGTGAGAGAGAGACTCCTACTAACTAATAAAAAGGAGAGAATAGATGAGAGCCGTGGGGAAGGGAGAGGAGAGATGATGCTCCACTATACCAGAACCCTCCCACTGACAGAATGGATGAGAGCTGTGGGGAAGGGAGAGGATAGATGACGCTCCACCACACCAGAACCCTCCCACTGACAGAATGGATGACAGCCGCGGGGAAGGGAGAGATGACGCTCCACCACACCAGAACCCTCCCACTGACAGAATGGATGACAGCCGTGGGGAAGGGAGATGAGAGATGACGCTCCACCACACCAGAACCCCCCCCCCACTGACAGAATGGTGGACAGCCGTGGGGAAGGGAGAGGAGAGATGACGCTCCACCACACCAGAACCCTCCCATTGACAGAATGGATGACAGCCGTGGGGAAAGGAGAGATGACGCTCCACCACACCAGAACCCTCCCACTGACAGAATGGATGACAGCCGTGGGGAAGGGAGAGATGACGCTCCACCACACCAGAACCCTCCCACTGACAGAATGGATAACAGCCGTGGGGAAGGGAGAGATGACGCTCCACCATACCAGAACCCTCCCACTGACAGAATGGATGACAGCCGTGGGGAAGGGAGAGAAGACGCTCCACTATACCAGAACCCTCCCACTGACAGAATGGATGACAGCCGTGGGGAAGGGAGAGGAGAGATGACGCTCCACCACACCAGAACCCTCCCACTGACAGAATGGATGACAGCCGTGGGGAAGGGAGAGGAGAGATGACGCTCCACCACACCAGAACCCTCCCACTGACAGAATGGATGATAGCCGTGGGGAAGGGAGATGATAGATGACGCTCCACCACACCAGAACCCTCCCACTGACAGAATGGATGACAGCCGTGGGGGAGAGGAGAGATGTCGCTCCACCATACCAGAACCCTCCCACTGACAGAATGGATGACAGCCGTGGGGGAGAGGAGAGATGTCGCTCCACCATACCAGAACCCTCCCACTGACAGAATGGATGACAGCCGTGGGGGAGAGGAGAGATGACGCTCCACCATACCAGAACCCTCCCACTGACAGAATGGATGACAGCCGTGGGGGAGAGGAGAGATGTCGCTCCACCACACCAGAACCCTCCCACTGACAGAATGGATGACAGCCGTGGGGAAGGGAGAGGAGAGATGACGCTCCACCACACCAGAACCCTCCCACTGACAGAATGGATGACAGCCGTGGGGAAGGGAGAGGAGAGATGTCGCTCCACCACACCAGAACCCTCCCACTGACAGAAGCAGAAGGTGTGTGGGAGGACCAAGCTGACACATGGGGGAGTTCAGGTCTCTGTTCATAACACCAACACTAGTGTTGAGGACTCTCAGGAGGTTGGGTTCACAACACATTCATAGGTTCCTAACGCTGACTGTGATTTGATTAATGAGAGGACACAGATTGTTAGACTGAGGGTAGATGTGATAGAAACACCATATGATTGACTGCTTTGTGTTCATGTAGCCTACTGTGGCTATTGGACTCTGCTGTGACTACACTAGCTTTGTGTTCATGTAGCCTACTGTGGCTATTGGACTCTGCTGTGACTACACTAGCTTTGTGTTCATGTAGCCTACTGTGGCTATTGGACTCTGCTGTGACTACACTAGCTTTGTGTTCATGTAGCCTACTGTGGCTATTGGACTCTGCTGTGACTACACTAGCTTTGTGTTCATGTAGCCTACTGTGGCTATTGGACTCTGCTGTGACTACACTAGCTTTGTGTTCATGTAGCCTACTGTGGCTATTGGACTCTGCTGTGACTACACTAGCTTTGTGTTCATGTAGCCTACTGTGGCTATTGGACTCTGCTGTGACTACACTAGCTTTGTGTTCATGTAGCCTACTGTGGCTATTGGACTCTGCTGTGACTACACTAGCTTTGTGTTCATGTAGCCTACTGTGGCTATTGGACTCTGCTGTGACTACACTAGCTTTGTGTTCATGTAGCCTACTGTGGCTATTGGACTCTGCTGTGACTACACTAGCTTTGTGTTCATGTAGCTTACTGTGGCTATTGGACTCTGCTGTGACTACACTAGCTTTGTGTTCATGTAGCTTACTGTGGCTATTGGACTCTGCTGTGACTACACTAGCTTTGTGTTCATGTAGCTTACTGTGGCTATTGGACTCTGCTGTGAATACACTAGCTTTGTGTTCATGTAGCTTACTGTGGCTATTGGACTCTGCAGTGACTACACTAGCTTTGTGTTCATGTATGCTACTGTGGCTATTGGACTATGCTGTGACTACACTAGCTTTGTGTTCATGTAGCCTACTGTGGCTATTGGACTCTGCTGTGACTACACTAGCTTTGTGTTCATGTAGCCTACTGTGGCTATTGGACTATGCTGTGACTACACTAGCTTTGTGTTCATGTAGCCTACTGTGGCTATTGGACTCTGCTGTGACTACACTAGCTTTGTGTTCATGTAGCCTACTGTGGCTATTGGACTCTGCTGTGACTACACTAGCTTTGTGTTCATGTAGCCTACCATGGTTATTGAACTCTGCTGTGACTACACTAGCTTTGTGTTCATGTAGCCTACTGTGGCTATTGGACTCTGCTGTGACTACACTAGCTTTGTGTTCATGTATCCTACTGTGGTTATTGGACTCTGCTGTGACTACACTAGCTTTGTGTTCATGTAGCCTACTGTGGTTATTGAACTCTGCTGTGACTACACTAGCTTTGTGTTCATGTAGCCTACTGTGGTTATTGGACTCTGCTGTGACTACACTAGCTTTGTGTTCATGTAGCCTACTGTGGCTATTGAACTCTGCTGTGACTACGCTAGCTTTGTGTTCATGTAGCCTACTGTGGCTATTGGACTCTGCTGTGACTACACTAGCTTTGTGTTCATGTAGCCTACCATGGTTATTGGACTCTGCTGTGACTACACTAGCTGCATGTGCATTTTAATTGCTGTATTTTCATGTTCCCGGAACGTATTCATGATTGCTTTGCCACATATGCAGGCCAATCCTCTGTGTGTGTGTGTGTGTGTGTGTGTGTGTGTGTGTGTGTGTGTGTGTGTGTGTGTGTGTGTGTGTGTGTGTGTGTGTGTGTGTGTGTGTGTGTGTGTGTGTGTGTGTGTGTGTGTGTGTGTGTGTGCATGTCTGTCTATCTGTCTGTGTGTGTGTGTATCCCATTGTATAATTGCATTCCAGCCATGGTAAATTTGATCAAATGGCGTCAGAGCGAGATGGCCACAGCTCACCACAGTGACGTAAAGGCTGCACTGACCAGTCTCTGTGTTTCTATGTTTTCCCTGGATAGACACACACACATGCACACACGCACGCACACACACACACACACACACACACACACACACACACACACACACACACACACACACACACACACACACACACACACACACACACACACACACACACACACACACACACACACACACACACCTAAACCCAGTCCCCAAGGCACATTATTGCATCAATGGCTCCTCAGTGTGTATGTGTTAAACTACATTGTGCTTGTGCTTGCCAGCATTAGTCTCTGATCTCAGTTTAAATCTACAGAGGGACAGTTTCCATGCCAACCCTTTCTGTGTTAGCATACCTATTTTAACATATAAACACACGCACACGCACACGCACACGCCACAGATTGCAGTCACACTGCTAACACATGGAGCTTTTACTCACAGTGTTTTCTCCATCTCTCTCTGGTGAAAAATAGGCCAGGGTTATTCACGGTTAACTTTTTATGGCTGCAGGGGCAGTATTGAGTAGCTCTGATTAAAGGTGCCCATTTCAAACGGCCTCGTACTCAATTCTTGCTCGTACAATATGCATATTATTATTACTATTGGATAGAAAACACTCTCTAGTTTCTAAAACCGTTTGAATTATATCTGTGAGTCAAACAGAACTCATTTGGCACAAACTTCCTGACCAGGAAGTGGAAAGTCTGAAATCGAGGCTCTGTTCTTCTTCCTGCCTATAAATGGGCATGATACGTAAGAGTCTACGTGCACTTCATAGACCTTCCCCTGGATGTCAAGAGGCTGTGAGAGAAGAAATGTAGTGTTTATCTTGGTCTGAAGTGGAATACAAGCTCTTTGTATGACGTGTCCCTCATTTCCGGTACTCTGGGGAGCGCGAGGTGGACAGTGGGATTGCCTTCTGTTTAGCTGCCGTTATGGACGACTACTATCTCCGGCTTTGATTTTATTTGATACATGTGACCATATCATCGTAAAGTATGTTTTTTCAATATAGTTTAATCAGATTATTGAAATTTTTTCGGGAGTTTTGCCGTGTTCCGTTCTCTGACTTTGTTGACGATGGAGAGATCCGTGCCACTTGGCTAGTGCGCGTGCTAAATCAAGAGGGAAAGTTGCCGTTCTAAATACAAACAACGATTGTTCTGGACAAAGGACACCTTGTCCAACATTCTGATGAAAGATCAGCAAAAGTAAGAAACATTTTATGATGCTATTTCATATATCTGTCGTACATGTGAACTAGTCGTGGGCGCCCAACGTTTGGGTACTCTAGCTATACCGAAGCTGCATATCGTAATGAAGTTATTTTTAGAATTCTAACACTGCGATTTCATTAAGAACTAATGGATCTATCATTTCCTATACAACATGTATTTTTTAGTTATGTTTATGAATAGCTATTTGGTCAGAATATGTGTGTCAGAAAAAGTGTCAGGAAAAATCTGGACGTAGTGGGAAAAAGTAGCTAAGTTAGCACAATGTGTAACCATTGATTTCAGCTCTAAATATGCACATTTTCGAACAAAACATAAGTGTATGTATAACCTGATGTTATAGGACTGTCATCTGAGGAAGAAAATCAAGGTTAGTCAAAAATTATGTATCTTTTGCTTGTTTGTTACGATCGCTTACTTTTGCTACTGGGAAATTGCTTGTGTTTTTGGCTATTGTGGTAAGCTAATATAACGCTATATTGTGTTTTCGCTGTTGTCACGATCGTCAATGGGAGAGAGAGAGGACCAAGGCGCAGCGTGTGGAAAATACATCTTCTCTTTAATTGGAAGAAGGACAACGAAACAAAACAACAAACAGACGAACGTGAAGCTATCAAAAGACTAAGTGCAAACATGCAACATAGACACAGACATTCCCCATGTCACACCCTGACCTAACTAAAATAATAAAGAAAACAAAGAATACTAAGGCCAGGGTGTGACAGTACCCCCCCCCCAAAGGTGCGGACTCCGACCGCACAAACTGACATAGAAAGGGGAGGGTCCGGGGTGGGCCCCATCATGGCGGCGGCTCGGGTGCGGGACGTGGCCCCCACTCCACCATTGTCCATACCCGCTTTGGTAGCCTCCTCCAAATGGCCACCCTCCAAATACCCCCACCTAAAATAATAGGCCTCAGCAGGACAAGGGGCAGCACCGGGACAAGGGGCAGCACCGGGACAAGGGGCAGCACCGGGACAAGGGGCAGCCCCGGGATAAGGGGCAGCTCCGGACTGAAGGACGGCAGCTCCGGACTGAGGGGCGGATCCTGGCTGGCTGGCTCTGGCGGATCCTGGCTGGCTGACGGCTCTGGCGGATCCTGGCTGGCTGACGGCTCTGGCGGATCCTGGCTGGCTGACGGCTCTGGCGGATCCTGGCTGGCTGACGGCTCTGGCTGGTCATGTCTGGCTGGCGGCTCTGGCTGGTCCTGTCTGGTTGGCGGCTCTGGCAGATCCTGTCTGGTTGGCGGCTCTGGCAGATCCTGTCTGGTTGGCGGCTCTGGCAGATCCTGTCTGGTTGGCGGCTCTGGCAGATCCTGTCTGGTTGGCGGCTCTGGCAGATCCTGTCTGGTTGGCGGCTCTGGCAGATCCTGACTGACGAATGGCTCTAGCGGCTCCTGACTGACTAACGGCTCTGACGGCTCGGGACAGACGGGCGGCTCTAATGGCTCTGTGCAGACGGATGGCTCAGATGGCGCAAGGTAGACGGATGGCTCAGATGGCGCTGGGTAGACGGATGGCTCAGATGGCGCTGGGTAGACGGATGGCTCAGATGGCGCTGGGTAGACGGATGGCTCAGATGGCGCTTGGTAGACGGATGGCTCAGATGGCGCTTGGCAGACGGATGGCTCAGATGGCGCTTGGCAGACGGATGGCTCTGGCTGATCCTGTCTGGCGGAAGGCTCTGGCTGATCCTGTCTGGCGGAAGGCTCTAGGGGCTCCTGTCTGGCGGACGGCTCTAAAGACTCATGGCAGACGGGCGGCTTTGAAGGCTCAGTCCAGACGGGCAGTTCATGCGGCGCTTGGCAGACGGACAGTTCAGACGGCGTTGGGCAGACGGGCAGTTCAGGCGCCGCTGGGCAGACGGCAGACTCTGGCCGGCTGAGACGCACTATAGGCCTGGTGCGTGGCGCCGGAACTGGAGGTACCGGGCTAAGGACACGCACCTTTAGGCTAGTGCGGGGAGCAGCAACAGGACGCACAGGACTCTGGGGACACACAGGAGGCTTGGTGCGTGGTGTAGGCACTGGTGGTAATGGGCTGGAGACACGCACCATAGGGCTAGTGCGTGGAGGAGGAACAGGGCTCTGGAAACGCACTGGAAGCCTGGTGCGTGGTGTAGGCACTGGTGGTACTGGGCTGGGGCGGGGAGGTGGCGCCGGAAATACCGGACCGTGCAGGCGTACTGGCTCCCTTGAGCACTGAGCCTGCCCAACCTTACCTGGTTGTATGCTCCCCGTCGCCCGACCAGTGCGGGGAGGTGGAATAACCCGCACCGGCCTATGTAGGCGAACCGGGGACACCATGCGTAAGGCTGGTGCCATGTAAGCCGGCCCGAGGAGACGCACTGGTGGTCAGATGCGTTGGGCCGGCTTCATGACATCCGGCTCAACGCTCAATCTAGCCCGGCCGATACGTGGAGCTGGAATGTACCGAACCGGGCTATGCACGCGTACAGGAGACACCATGCGCTCTACTGCGTAACACGGTGTCTGCCCGTACTCTCGCTCTCCACGGTTAGCCTGGGAAGTGGGCGCAGGTCTCCTACCTGCCCTCAGCCCACTACCTCTTAGCCCCCCCCCCAAGAAAATTTTGGGTTGTACTCACGGGCTTCCAGCCTTGCTTCCGTGCTGCCTCCTCATATCGCCGCCTCTCTGCTTTCGCTGCCTCCAGCTCAGCTTTGGGGCGGCGATATTCTCCTGGTTGAGCCCAAGGTCCCTTACCATCCAATTCGTCCTCCCATGTCCAGAAATCCTGTGTAGGTGGGTCCTGTTGCCGCTTGACACGCCGCTTGGTCCGATTTAGGTGGGTAATTCTGTCACGATCGTCAATGGGAGAGAGAGAGGACCAAGGCGCAGCGTGTGGAAAATACATCTTCTCTTTAATTGGAAGAAGGACAACGAAACAAAACAACAAACAGACGAACGTGAAGCTATCAAAAGACTAAGTGCAAACATGCAACATAGACACAGACATTCCCCATGTCACACCCTGACCTAACTAAAATAATAAAGAAAACAAAGAATACTAAGGCCAGGGTGTGACAGCTGTAAAACACTTGATAAATCGGAAATATTGTCTGGAATCACAAGATGCCTGTCTTTCAATTGCTGTACACTATGTATTTTTCAGAAATGTTTTATGATGAGTATTTAGTTATTTGGCGTTGGTGTCTGTAATTATTCTGTCTGCTTTCGGTGCAATTTCTGATTGTAGCTGCAATGTAAACTATGATTTATACCTGAAATATGCACATTTGTCGAACAAAACATAGATTTATTGAATAACATGTTATAAGACTGTCATCTGATGAAGTTGTTTGTTGGTTAGTTTGGTTGGTTCTTGGTTAGTTAGGTTGGCTTTGTGCATGCTACCTGTGTTGTGAAAAATGTCTGTCCTTTTTTGTATTTGGTGGTGAGCTAACATAAATATACGTGGTGTTTTCGCTGTAAAACATTTTAAAAATCGGACATGTTGGCTGGATTCACAAGATGTGTACCTTTCATATGCTGTATTGGACTTGTTAATGTGTGAAAGTTAAATATTTAAAAAATATATATTTTGAATTTCGCGCCCTGCACTTGAGCTGGCTGTTGTCATAAGTGTACCGACGTCGGGCTTGCAGCCATAAGAAGTTTTTAAGGTTGTCTCTCTTCAGAGAAGAAAACAAGGTTCTTTCAGGACAGAGGGAGGAACCTGTGAGTGTGCATTAGTGGAACACAGATTTGAAAACAGAACAAGCACTTGGGGCCTGATTCAATCAGATCTGCTTTAGTCCGAAATCCGCGTAGTTTATGTTTCTACGGCGTCCGCAGCTGGGACTGTGTTAGAGCTGTCAAATCCACAAGCGGCTCCCGGCACTATATCTAAAGCGGACATTGCTATTGGCTGAACGGATTTACATTAAAATAAATCCCATGCAGCCTTGTTCAAACACTGGAATGTGAGCTGTAATCTACACCTCCAAAAGGATGACAGATGTAATCTACACCTCCATTAGGATGATAGATGTAATCTACACCTCCATTAGGATGACAGATGTAATCTACTCCTCCATTAGGATGACAGATGTAATCTACTTCTCCAATAGGATGATAGATGTAATCTACACCTCCATTAGGATGACAGATGTAATCTACACCTCCATTAGGATGACAGATGTAATCTACTCCTCCATTAGGATGACAGATGTAATCTACTCCTCCATTAGGATGATAGATGTAATCTACACCTCCATTAGGATGATAGATGTAATCTACACCTCCATTAGGATGACAGATGTAATCTACTTCTCCATTAGGATGACAGATGTAATCTACTTCTCCAATAGGATGACAGATGTAATCTACTTCTCCATTAGGATGACATATGTAATCTACACCTCCATTAGGATGACAGATGTAATCTACACCTCCATTAGGATGACAGATGTAATCTACACCTCCATTAGGATGATAGATGTAATCTACACCTCCGTTAGGATGACAGATGTAATCTACACCTCCATTAGGATGACAGATGTAATCTACACCTCCATTAGGATGACAGATGTAATCTACACCTCCATTAGGATGACAGATGTAATCTACACCTCCGTTAGGATGACAGATGTAATCTACACCTCCATTAGGATGACAGATGTAATCTACACCTCCAATAGGATGACAGATGTAATCTACACCTCCATTAGGATGATAGATGTAATCTACTTCTCCATTAGGATGACAGATGTAATCTACACCTCCATTAGGATGACAGATGTAATCTACACCTCCATTAGGATGACAGATGTAATCTACTCCTCCATTAGGATGACAGATGTAATCTACTCCTCCATTAGGATGATAGATGTAATCTACACCTCCATTAGGATGATAGATGTAATCTACACCTCCATTAGGATGACAGATGTAATCTACTTCTCCATTAGGATGACAGATGTAATCTACTTCTCCAATAGGATGACAGATGTAATCTACTTCTCCATTAGGATGACATATGTAATCTACACCTCCATTAGGATGACAGATGTAATCTACACCTCCATTAGGATGACAGATGTAATCTACACCTCCATTAGGATGATAGATGTAATCTACACCTCCGTTAGGATGACAGATGTAATCTACACCTCCATTAGGATGACAGATGTAATCTACACCTCCATTAGGATGACAGATGTAATCTACACCTCCATTAGGATGACAGATGTAATCTACACCTCCGTTAGGATGACAGATGTAATCTACACCTCCATTAGGATGACAGATGTAATCTACACCTCCAATAGGATGACAGATGTAATCTACACCTCCATTAGTATGATAGATGTAATCTACTTCTCCATTAGGATGACAGATGTAATCTACACCTCCATTAGGATGACAGATGTAATCTACACCTCCATTAGGATGACAGATGTAAACTACACCTCCATTAGGATGACAGATGTAATCTACACCTCCATTAGGATGACAGATGTAATCTACACCTCCATTAGGATGACAGATAATAGATGTAATCTACACCTCCGTTAGGATAACAGATGTAATCTACACCTCCATTAGGATGACAGATGTAATCTACTCCTCCATTAGGATGACAGATGTAATCTACACCTCCATTAGGATGACAGATGTAATCTACTTCTCCATTAGGATGACAGATGTAATCTACTTCTCCATTAGGATGACAGATAATAGATGTAATCTACACCTCCATTAGGATGACAGATGTAATCTACTTCTCCATTAGGATGACAGATGTAATCTACTTCTCCATTAGGATGACAGATAATAGATGTAATCTACACCTCCATTAGGATGACAGATGTAATCTACACCTCCATTAGGATGACAGATGTAATCTACACCTCCATTAGGATGACAGATGTAATCTACACCTCCATTAGGATGACAGATGTAATCTACTTCTCTATTAGGATGACAGATGTAATCTACTTCTCCATTAGGATGATAGATGTAACTCTACTTCTCCATTAGGATGACAGATAATAGATGTAATCTACACCTCCGTTAGGATGACAGATGTAATCTACTTCTCCATTAGGATGACAGATGTAATCTACTTCTCCGATAGGATGACAGATGTAATCTACACCTCCATTAGGATGATAGATGTAATCTACTTCTCCATTAGGATGACAGATGTAATCTACTCCTCCATTAGGATGACAGATGTAATCTACTCCTCCATTAGGATGGTAGATGTAATCTACACCTCCATTAGGATGATACATGTAATCTACACCTCCATTAGGATAACAGATGTAATCTACACCTCCATTAGGATGACAGATGTAATCTACACCTCCATTAGGATGATAGATGTAATCTACTCCTCCATTAGGATGATAGATGTAATCTACACCTCCATTAGGATGACAGATGTAATCTACACCTCCGTTAGGATGACAGATGTAATCTACACCTCCATTAGGATGATAGATGTAATCTACACCTCCGTTAGGATGACAGATGTAATCTACACCTCCATTAGGATGATAGATGTAATCTACACCTCCATTAGGATGATAGATGTAATCTACACCTCCACTAGGATGACAGATGTAATCTACACCTCCATTAGGATGATAGATGATAGATGTAATCTACACCTCCGTTAGGATGACATATGTAATCTACACCTCCATTAGGATGACAGATGTAATCTACACCTCCATTAGGATGATAGATGTAATCTACACCTCCATTAGGATGACAGATGTAATCTACACCTCCATTAGGATGACAGATGATAGATGTAATCTACACCTCTACTGGATGACAGATGTAATCTACACCTCCGTTAGGATGATAGACATAATCTACATCTCCGTTAGGATGATAGATGATAGATGTAATCTACACCTCTACTGGATGACAGATGTAGTCTACACCTCCGTTAGGATGATAGATGTCATCTACACCTCCATTAGGATGATAGATGTAATCTACACCTCCATTAGGATGACAGATGTAATCTACTTCTCCATTAGGATGATAGATGTAATCTACACCTCCGTTAGGATGACGGATGTAATCTACACCTCCATTAGGATGACAGATGTAATCTACACCTCCGTTAGGATGACAGATGTAATCTACACCTCCATCACGATGATACAAATCCTATATTTAGTTTAATAATTTTTCAATTTCTGTCACGCCCTGATCTGTTTCACCTGCGATTGTCTCCACCCCCCTCCAAATGTCGCCCACCTTCCCCATTATCCCATTGGTATTTATACCAGTGTTTTCTGTCTGTCTGTGCCAGTTTGTCTTGTTTGTCAAGTTTACCAGCATTTGTCCTGTCAGCGCCTGTCTTTTCCCAGCCTCTCTTTCTCGTCCTCATGGTTTTTGACTCTTGCCTGTCCTGACCCTGTACCTGCCCGCCTAACCACTCTGCCTGTCCTGACCCTGTACCCACCCTCCTGACCACTCTGCCTGTCCTGACCCTGTACCTGCCTGCCTGACCACTCTGCCTGTCCTGACCCTGTACCCGCCCGCCTGACCACTCTGCCTGCCCTGACCCTGTACCCACCCTCCTAACCACTCTGCCTGTCCTGACCCTGTACCCACCCTCCTGACCACTCTGCCTGTCCTGACCCTGTACCTGCCTGCCTGACCACTCTGCCTGTCCTGACCCTGTACCCGCCCGCCTGACCACTCTGCCTGCCCTGACCCTGTACCCACCCTCCTAACCACTCTGCCTGTCCTGACCCTGTACCTGCCCGCCTAACCACTCTGCCTGTCCTGACCCTGTACCCGCCTGCCTGACCACTCTGCCTGTCCTGACCCTGTACCCGCCCGCCTGACCACTCTGCATGTCCTGACCCCGCCTGCCATCCTGTACCTTATCGACCTCTGTCTGACCTGACCCTGAGCCTGCCTGCCCCTGTTACAATAAACATTGTTAGTTCACACTGTCTGCACTTGGGTCTTACCTTGATTCCTGATCATTTCAGTGTAATTATTTCTATATAACCTACACTTTCTCACTCTGAACTTCTAACGCGAGTGGGACAAGTGTGGCTTCGTGACAATGATCACAAAAGCAGCTGACACCCTCTGACACTGCCAACACATCAGCTATGCGGGCGTAGGCTCGATCTGATTGAATCTAGGCCTTAGACTTTTCCTTGGCCTGTGTGTTTTATACCGGCTGTTCGGCACAGTGTTTTAATCAATCTTTTATGGACCACAACCTTCCTAGGATTTATGAGTTGAAAAAGGTTATATTTGAAACTGTATTTTGATAGTAAAATCATTTTTTAAATTAAATTGTTTAAGGAACTTTATGGTAAACTAACTGAACTAGAAGTTATTATGAGAGGATATTATGTAATGTCTTAGGGATGTTCTTGGTTTACTGGGGTAAGTACTGGTACTGCAATAACACACACACTGATACAACAGTTACAGTTCTTTGCGTTGTTGCTTAGACAATACTTTTTCCCAAGTTCCTTGTATTAGTAGGGTTACTACTCCTATAAAGCTACTCTCAATGCCAGTTTCCCCCCCATCAACACCACACCAACAATGTTGCAGGAGTCATAAAAATGGTTAAACAATCTTCTTAAATGCGAAAACCCCTGTGGCATGTTATTTTAAGTGGCAAAGCCTTTATTTGAATACAGATGTAGGATATTAATTTGATCACTCTTTTGTTGCTGAGAATTTTCCTGCACAGCAAGAAATGCAAACTTGTAGTGTATTCGAGGTTTAAAAAGGCTTCTCAAGTTTGTAATTTACACTTTAGAATGTCAGACTTGATTTGCCCTAATGAAAAATGAATCAGCCCCTACTAAACCTTACTAAAAATGTCCTTTCAATATAATCCATATAATAATTCACATTTCCTGTTGCTGCAGGAAATGGGGGTAGATGCTGATGTTGATTCAGCAGTCCTAGCTCCGGGAAGGCAAAGTGTTACTATTTCAAAACTTTCAAAACTTCGACTAGAGAGAGACTCAACGAACACAGCAAAGAGCTGCTGTTTTTATGAGTGAGTTCATGTTTAAGATGTTATTCATCACTGTCAACACTTTGTTCAACACTTTTATAGCCATAAAATGGGCATTCTCCCTGCTTCCACTCATGCTACATCCAGCACTGAGCTGTAATGGAGGATAGAAAAGTGTTCCCATAAGCTTTGAGTTGCTATTATTAGCGTCTTGTCTCTTTTTTAATATCAAGGAATATTTCACTTTCTCTGGTCATAGGATTAACAACATGAAGTGGTGCATGAGTTCCGCCATCAGCTGGAAGACTGTGTCCCCTTTTCTCAGCAGAGGGAGGGAGAGAGGAGGGACGGTGAGTCGGGTAAGAGGCAACCTCACAGCTGGAAGACTGAGTCCCCTTTTCTCAGCAGAGGGAGGGAGAGAGGAGGGACGGTGAGTCGGGTAAGAGGCAACCTCACAGCTGGAAGACTGAGTCCCCTTTTCTCAGCGGAGGGAGGGAGAGAGGAGGGACGGTGAGTCGGGTAACAGGCAACCTCACAGCTGCTCCCTCCTTCCCTCAGACAGATGCAGGCCATCAGTCTAGTAAAAAAAAACGAATGATTATGCTCACTCAGCTGTGAATCACAAGTAATACAAGAAATTATCTATTACCAGTGTGATCATAGAGCTAAATTTTTTTAAATATAATTTCTAAATGATCTGAGAAGAACAACATTGGCAATTCAAGCATATCCAATATGCAGTGATAATGTATTGGGCCTATACCCTATACACTACTGCACAAACCTCATTGCTACAGAACTGTTTATAATTGGTTAATGTTGCATAGGCTTATATTTAAATAAAGTCTGAGTGGTAGATCTCGGCTTGCATTTTGATTCAGAAAGTGATCTTGACTCAGAAAGTGATCTTGACTCAGAAAGTGATCTTGACTCAGAAAGTGATATGGACTCGGAAAGTGATCTTGACTCAGAAAGTGATCTTGACTCAGAAAGTGATCTTGACTCAGAAAGTGATCTTGACTCGGAAAGTGATCTGGACTCGGAAAGTGATCTTGACTCAGAAAGTGATCTTGACTCAGAAAGTGATCTTGACTCAGAAAGTGATCTTGACTCAGAAAGTGATCTGGACTCGGAAAGTGATCTTGACTCAGAAAGTGATCTGGACTCAGAAAGTGATCTTGACTCAGAAAGTGATCTGGACTCAGAAAGTGATCTGGACTTGGTTGAAAAGGTTGGTGAACATTGCTGTAGGACATTCACAGCGTGAGGACAGGTGAGGATATAGCACAGCAGACACTCAGGCGTCAGTGGGGCAGCAGAATCAATCATTCCGGCTGCACACACACACACACACACACACACACACACACACACACACACACACACACACACACACACACACACACACACACACACACACACACACACACACACTTTACTGTCTGACTGGAAAGCTACATTGCTCTAACTGTGGGACAACTTCCCTTGCTGGACCATGGGATATAAAGACTCTATTGGAGTGGACAGGACACTAAATATAATGTTGGATTGAGGAACATTTCAGTGATGTTTTCATGTGTAATTATGACAAGCGTAGCCACGTGTGTGACGCATGGCTGCACAAAGCACGGCATTGCAGCGGGAACTGTCAGTGCCTCGTCATCGGTTGTACGTGTCATCAGTCAACAGGTAAACTCGGCTGTTGAAGATGATGGTGAACGTTCCAAAACGCAGGAGTAGCCTACAGAATGTCTCCTTCACTCCACCGTCATCCCCCAAACTCACCATGCTTTTGCACCTGGTTGTACAATATTGAAAATCCTTCTAGAATAAAGGATGTACATCTGATATCCCTCCTTTGTAGAGACCTTCCCCGTAGTTCTCTCTCTTCCATCTGAGGACTGTACACAAGGCGTGTGAGTAAACTCATGTTTTTTTACTTTTTGCTAGTACACAAGGCCACACGACCAAAGCCTCCCTTAGGAGCGGCGACGAGCATTCACCCCCAGGCGATGTACAGCAAAGCCCCATGGCAGCTGAGCTGAGCTGATCACTTCACAGTCACAGCCAGTGCTCGTATACGGGGCCTTCAAGTGCCTCATATTGGATAGAATTAAGTGTGGATAGGAATGAAAGCCGTGAAGGGATTTGGTCTATTCTCTTTTAGTGGGTTTGTGAGCCATATGTTCTGCCCAGGGACACAATAAACATCACGACGGCTCAGTAGCTCACGCATGGCGCAGAACACATGGAGAGCAGGCCCTGAACTCTGGGCTAAGGTCAGGCGTATTAATACGCCTCTCCCAGCAGCTTCTGCTCAAAGAAAATAGGGCAGGCATAATCATAATCTGCTTCGACAGTAAAATAAAGAAGTTTGTTTGATCATTGCCAGCATCTGATTTGGTTACAATAAGCTCACAGCTCTGAGGTGTTGCTGTTATGCTATTGGAGATGCTGTGGAGAAAATATTGTATACAATATCAAGACTATGTAGGAGGATAACCATGTGTTGTTTTTTGCTTGACGGGCAGGTCAAGGGTCACCTTGTTAATTTTGGTGCACACACACACACAGACACTAGGAGACACTCGAAAAGCTTTCCCACCACTACAAATAACTACGGAATATTTCCAGTAGAAATCAGTCAATAATTTAAGAAAATAGAAACCGTATGAACTTCGAGGAGAGAGAACTATAGGAAGAGAGAGAATAAGCTGTATAGAGGAACAGTCTCCTGGGACTGCTGTGTGAGACAGTGGGAGGGAGATGGAGAGAGAAACTATAGGAAGAGAGAGAATAAGCTGTATAGAGGAACAGTCTCCTGGGACTGCTGTGTGAGACAGTGGGAGGGAGATGGAGAGAGAAACTATAGGAAGAGAGAGAATAAGCTGTATAGAGGAACAGTCTCCTGGGACTGCTGTGTGAGACAGTGGGAGGGAGATGGAGAGAGAAACTATAGGAAGAGAGAATAAGCTGTATAGAGGAACAGTCTCCTGGGACTGCTGTGTGAGACAGTGGGAGGGAGATGGAGAGAGAAAGTGAAAGGCAGTAGAAGACTGATAAAGGGAAATAGAGAGAAATGGAGCTATACAGGAAGAGACTGAGAGAGAAATAGAACAGAGGGTGTGTGTGTGTGTGTGTGTGTGTGTGTGTGTGTGTGTGTGTGTGTGTGTGTGTGTGTGTGTGTGTGTGTGTGTGTGTGTGTGTGTGTGTGTGTGTGTGTGTGTGTGTGTGTGTGAGAGAGACAGAGAGAGAGATAGACAGAGAGAGAGGGAGGGAGAGGGAGACAGAGATAAAGTGGGAAAGTGATACAGAGAGTGAGAGTGAGAGAGTGAGACAGAGAGCGGGAGCGGGAGAGCGGGAGAATGAGACAGAGAGCGAGAGAGAGAGTGAGACAGAGATAGAGTGGGAAAGTGATACAGAGAGTGAGACAGAGAGAGAGCGACAGAGAGAGGGAGAGCGTGCTTCCATCCCCGGACCAGAGAAGGATCACAGCCTTCTGTTCTGCATCTCAATGGACGCCCAGCCACCAATACTGATGAGCCACAGAGTGTGTGATGTCCCATATACAGCGTTATCTGTTCTGGGTAAACGGATAGAAATCACAGTCCACAGTGTCCCTAAACTTTGACCTGGACATTCACATCCTTCACTATTCAGTATAGCATTGTTTCTAAATACATTAAAGAGCCAAGGGAGTCAGATTTAGATTTGGTCATAAGTGATTTGCTTGCAGTTTTCTCTGAAAGGAATGGAAGACCATGCTTATTAAAAACATAAGATGAAAATATGTCTTTAATTCCTAATAATTCTCTGTTTTGTTTTACCTTAATGCTCTACGTTTGAATCCCTCTCAACAGATGCTAACATTCCATTGAGGAAAATGCTTCTACAAATGTGCCCCAGCTACTGCGGCGACCAGGGGTGTGATGTAACATGCCTTTACCTCTGCCTGGGTTTAGGAATGTTTCCTAAGTGCTGTTTATTGGTCACCAATGGAAAAAACACCCCCCCATGGACCCAATTGTGCCATTTCCTCTTGTTCCTGCTATGGATGCTGGGTTAGTATTCATGACTTTGTTAGGAACAGATGGTTAGAGACCCTGAACGCCTGATGCTGTGATGAAACATTCATACCATTTCCTGTGGGAGTTAAGCCCTTTACTCGGGGGGGTGTAGGTATCGTGGGATATTACCCTGCGTTGTGTGACACCCTGTCACCAGTATTCCCCGTTCCCCTTGACAGAAAGACGATCCTGGTAAAGGTTGAGTGCAACATTCACTATTTATTGCGCAGTTGGTCTTGTCCAGTCCAATGTTTTGGTCACAAGTCCTATAAAAGTCTGTTGTCCTCCTGCTACGCGGACTCAGTCACCCCTTAGACGGAATGGCAACGTTCACTGTGTGTGTTGATGCAACAGCTGGCATACAGGAAATCTATGAGGACGGTGCTTTGCATTTAGTTTAGACGGCTGAAAGTAAAAGTCAATGGTCTTCATTATGAAATCCTTGGGAGTTGAATTTACATTTGTAAACTGGTGTGTTTTACTCTAGCTTTTTTCTTTAAATCAAACATTTTGTGCTGTTCCTAAATCAACAAATGAACTCCCACATTCCTAAATCAACAAATTAACTCCCACGTTCCTAAATCAACAAATGAACTCCCACGTTCCTAAATCAACAAATGAACTCCCACCCTCAGATATCTTTAAGAATTCTTAAGTTGTAGTGCAAATTTGAAATCAAAGACAAAAACACAAACATAACCCATGAAAATTATAAGGCAACATTTATAAATATATCAAAAAATAGTCATTCAGGAACTATCTTTGTTACGAAAAAGGTACAAAAGTTTTGTCCTGCACGAGTGAGAGCGACATGTTTTTCAGTTCCTCTGCTGACTTTACTGCCTTATAGCCCAGCTGATGTAGAACCTTCTGGCACGTGGCCTGCGTGTACTCCACCATGTCGTAGGACAGTTTCAAGCGCCAGCTCTCGGCGTTGGCCGCTGAGTCTCTCACCGTACCGTACTTGTGTTTAGCCGACAGCTCGGTGCTGCCCCTAGTGTTGGTCTGTATCCACTCCTCCACGCTCTTGTCCATCGACAGACCCAGGAAGTCATATATCTCCATGGTCTTCAGCAGAGGGTTCCTGGACAGATCCTCGTAACGCACCAGCATATACTTCCCTTTGAGCCAGTGGGGGTGGCTGAGCCCTGTGGACACAGAGCCGAGGAAGTCCTCACAAACCACCGTCAGCTGGCTGAGGTCCAGGTTGTAGGGCCTCCGCCCTGTGGCCCTCCAGATCCTCCACAGACGGTAGGTGTCCCGGAAAGTCTCGATCCGCGACGACAGGATCCCGCGAGGGTCACGCACCAACTGGATAACCTTGATGTTCAGCCGTGGATCCTCCACCAGCGCCCGCAGGTCCCCGATCTCCGGCACACGCACAACCTTGATTGCCACATGCCGCTTCTCACGGCAGGCATCGGCCGCCAGGGTCATGTTGAGGGCGGCGCACTTCTTGACGCAGTCACCCTCCTCCACATTGGCATCGGTGGGTCCAAAGGCGTCACACACGGGCTGCGAGCATAGCGCCCGGCTGGCCCCTCTGCGGAACAGCTTGTCCGTGGTGTGGTTGGCCGGTGCCGGCTTAATGTAGCTCTCCAGGAAGTAGAGGTCACAGCCGTAGAGGCTCCGCAGGAGATCGCGACTGGCACCCAGCATCACCCTGCGGTCAGCTGCGTTGCGGCTGTGAGATAGCCGAGGAATCAGCGTGGTCTGGACATGGTAGAGGGGCTCGAATAGGTAGAAAATGTCAGCATGCTGGTTGAGCAGCTGGCCCACGAAGGAGGAGCCGCTGCGCGTTGTAGCCAGCACCATGATGTGGGTCTTACGGGAGGCGTTGAAGCTGAAATAGGGGTAGTCGTCGCAGCCGGCCCGCCCCTCTATGGGGGACTCTGTCTCGGGACCTCCCAGGAGGCCACAGTTCTGGGGGCTTGGCACGGGGCAGAGCTGGAAGGGCTTGGAGGTGAGAGTCCGGATGGCGGTGTACTGGATGGCGATGGAGGCCAAGGCCAGCAGGATCACTGCCTTCCAGGAACATTGCATGGCTGGGCCACTTCATTTAGACGCCGCGGGTCAGAGCCAAGTCATATACCTGAGGTGGAAGGAAATAATGGTTACACTAGAGAACAATGGAGTAACCCTGCTATTGATGGATATCATTGTACTATAGCCTCTAATAAAGAACTGAACTTGGAACAGCTGCTGTAAAGTGTATACAAGTTATGTAATGATGCATCAAGTGTGAACTTGAAGACCAGCCTGATTTATTTAGAGCCTCAGTATTATGTGTCAGTGCAGTGTGTTCTGTGTCAGTGCAGTGTATTATGTGTCAGTGCAGTGTGTTCTGTGTCAGTGCAGTGTGTTCTGTGTCAGTGCAGTGTGTTCTGTGTCAGTGCAGTGCATTATGTGTCAGTGCAGTGTATTATGTGTCAGTGCAGTTTATTCTGTGTCAGTGCAGTGTGTTCTGTGTCAGTGCAGTGTATTATGTGTCAGTGCAGTGTATTATGTGTCAGTGCAGTGTGTTATGTGTCAGTGCAGTGTGTTCTGTGTCAGTGCAGTGTGTTCTGTGTCAGTGCAGTGTGTTCTGTGTCAGTGCAGTGCATTATGTGTCAGTGCAGTGTATTATGTGGCTCTGCTTTCTATGTGACCTCCAGCGATGCGCCAGATGGCTTTCCCTCTGTTGTGGCTTGTTGCTTCTACTGAATAAGCTGATATCAAAAGTCTCTTATGTCCACTGAATGCTCAATCACTAATGTACCGTTAGTTCACCCTCCACTAATCTCTGCCCTAAAGGCAGGGGTTGAGAGAGAGAGAGAGAGACAGAGAGGGAGAGAGAGAGAGACAGAGAGAGAGAGAGAGAGAGAGAGACAGAGAGAGAGAGAGACAGAGAGAGAGAGAGAGAGAGAAAGAGAGAGACAGAGAGACAGAAAGACAGAGAGAGAGAGAGAGAGAGAGAGAGAGAATCAAGTAGCCAGAAATATAAATCCAAATGAACTGTTTCTCTGACAAGCTAGCTTTTGTAATTGAAATAATATGTCTGTGTAGAGGTGAGTGCAGAATATCATTCACAAAGACATGTAAACCATCCACAGTAGCACAACGTTTTACGGTTTGAATTAATGTCATACAAAGGGGGAATCCATAAAAAAAATGAATTAACATGACAATTCAAAAGGCTTTGTGTGGCAGTGATACATTATGTAGGATAAATGCCTTTGTATTTCTGTACAAAAATGTGATCGTTCTGAATGGTAGTCAGTCACTACAATCAACATTCATCATTATCAGCTCCGGCTACTCTGAAAGAGCGCTCAGTTCCGCTCTGATTCCACCACAACCGAATTTAAAAATCACATTGCTACGCTGAGAACTAAAACCCAAATGCTTTGCTGAAAAATATAGAGGTTTAAAATCCAACGACTTTATTCCAAACTATAGGCCGAAATGAACTTTGAAATTTCAAAATATCACATTGCTCCCTCTATCCCATATCACTACAGAACACTTAGAAATGTAGGACATTAGATGTAAGCTAAATAAGTCCAATGAATGGTAGGCCTAAGCATCTATTTGTTTGTTTATTTATTCTGTAGATAGTGATACCTGTAGCCCAGGTTATTCCTCTGACAGACTCAATTGGATTGCCGATTGAGCAGTGGCCCAATCTCATAAGAAATCAGAACACGATAAGAGAGCATAGACTATTATAATTGTAACAACGCATTAAACACTGCTTTGCCACCATGTGGTTAGAATAATTGCGCCACCTGTAGAAAAGTGATGCTTTAAACAACATGCGACTGGCAAGTAATGTCTACCGACAGAGCTAACGGTGTGTGTCCGTCTGTGCGCGCGGGGACGCAGGGTAAGCTTTCTCTTATGCATATACGCTAAATATAAACAAGTCCAACTTTCCAAACATAATGGAAGGCATGGATTGAATATTTGTAAAACAATAATTTTATCCACATATTGGTACATGTGTTATATGAACCTACCCTGCTGCAATTAGATCGCATAATATAAGGGGAACACATCGAACACGTCTGTTTCCACAGGATAGCCTAGTTACCTTATTGACGGCTGTGTTTAAGTGCTGCCGTCAATGCAAAGAAAAGTAGCAGCCGTGCGACGTTTCCAATCACAGACAACGGCTCTGGTTTCTACTAAAGCAGTATCCCCGGTACGCTCCTCGGCTTTGTCCCGGCTTCTGCCATCGGGATAGCGGAGAAATAAGAGGAATATCCGTGCGCAATAGATCCATGAGTATTCACACTTAAGAAACCATTTACAAAACCGAATAGTGTAGGGAAACACCCTACACGGAAAACAGAACTGGTTCAAATGAAAGATGTGGCACACCAGGAGCTTCGTGCACTGCATCCGTCGCGCAGTCAGGTTTCTTTCAACTGATGTGTGGAGGCTGTGTGCGTGTGAGGTAGGCTACTCATGGACTGAATGTCTGGACCACCCCCAAACGCCCCTCTCGCTCTGTCTCTCTCGCTCTCTCTCGCTCTTACGCTCACACTCACACACTCACACACTCACTCACTCACTCACTCACTCACTCACTCACTCACTCACTCACTCACTCACTCACTCACTCACTCACTCACTCACTCAAATTGAAACGCAGACATAGTCAGGTTTTTAACCCATCAAGAACACTTGTCAGAATGTACGCAATGGCCACAATATCCCCATTATTGGCCCCCACTGGGCCTGTTGTTTATTTGGATTAGGGTACGAGATTATTTCAGAAACTAGAGGAGATATTTGCTTTTCAAATAGGATATTAAGATGTTAAGTATATAGTATGTATAAGCTGGAAGTAGAGGACTAAGCATTCTGGTTCAATAGTTTACTCAACTAGGGGAGGGGTGGTAGGATTAGAAAGTAACATAAAGGAAAATATATTTAAAACAAATATGTGAATATATATGTATTTATATGTGTATATATATGTATGTGTGTGTATATATGTATGTGTGTATGTCTATACTGTATATATATATACATATACAGTAGAGGACAAAAGTCTGTACACACCTACTCATTCCAGGGTTTTTCTTTATTTGGACTATTTTCTACATTGTAGAATAATAGTGAAGACATCAAAACTATGAAATAACATGTATGGAATCATGTAGTAATCAAAAAAGTGTTAAACAAATCAAAATACATTTTATATTTGAGATTCTTCAATTAGCCAATTCCACAAATCAACTTTTACCAAGGCACCTCTGTTATTGAAATGCATTCCAGTTGACTACCTAATGAAGCTGGTTGAGAGAAAGCCAAGAGTGTGCAAAGCTGTCATCAAGGCAAAGGGTGGCTACTTAAAGAATCTAAAATCTAAAATAGTCTCAACGTCAACAGTGAAGGGGCGTCTCTGGGATGCTGGCCTTCTAGGCAGAGTTGCAAAGAAAAAGCCATATCTCAGAATGACCAACAAAAAGCAAAAATTAAGAGGGGTAAAAGAACACAGACACTGGACAGAGGAACTCTGCCTAGAAGGCCAGCATCCCGGAGTCGCCTCTTCACTGTTGACGTTGAGACGGGTGTTTTGCGGGTACTATTTAATGAAGCTGCCAGTTGAGGACTTGTGAGGCATCAAGAACCCCTACCTGTCCCAGACCTGCTGTTTTCAACTCTTAATGATCGGCTATGAAAAGCCAACTGACATTTATTCCTGATTATTATTTGACCATGCTTGTCATTTATGAACATTTTGAAAATCTTGGCTCTCTCTAATTCTCTCCTTCTCTCTTTCTTTCTCTCTCTCGGAGGACCTGAGCCCTAGGACCATACGTCAGGACTACCGGGCATGATGACTCCTTGCTGTCCCCAGTCCACCTGGCCTTGCTGCTATTCCAGTTTCAACTGTTCTGCCTGCGGTTATGGAACCGCCACCTGTCCCAGACCTGCTGTTTTCAACTCTTAATGATCGGCTATGAAAAGCCAACTGACATTTATTCCTGATTATTATTTGACCATGCTTGTCACTTATGAACATTTTGAACATCTTGGCATAGTTCTGTTATAATCTCCACCCGGCACAGCCAGAAGAGGACTGGCCACCCCTCATAGCCTGGTTCCTCTCTAGGTTTCTTCCTAGGTTTTGGCCTTTCTAGGGAGTTTTTCCTAGCCACCGTGCTTCTACACCTGCATTGCTTGCTGTTTGGGGTTTTAGGCTGGGTTTCTGTACAGCACTTCGAGATATTAGCTGATGTACGAAGGGCTATATAAAATAAACTTGATTTGATTTGATTTGATCTGTTTCTCAAATCAGAAACCCTAATGTACTTGTCCTCTTGCTTAGTTGTGCACTGGGGCCTCCAACTCCTCTTTTTATTCTGGTTAGAGCCAGTTTGCGCTGTTCTGTGAAGGGAGTAGTACACAGTCCTTTCCAGCTACAATAGTCATTTACAACATTAACAATGTCTACACTGTATTTATGATCAATTTGATGTTATTTTAATGGACAAAAATTGTGTTTTTCTTTCAAAAACAAGGACATTTCTAAGTGACCACAAACTTTTGAATGGTAGTATATATATATATACAGTATATATATTGCAAAAAAATACTTGGGTGATCGGAAGTGATGCAGACAATTGCATTGATGGAAGCTACAATCTATCTGTATTTTTTAAAGCAGATTTACCCCTAAAAAAAAAAGTAAAATAATAGATATTAAGATGTTAACATCGTATTGTAATATTTAGTATTTAGTTGTATATGGTACTTCTGATGCATGGATTCCCACAGTGACTTCCCATATTAGCATTTTGTTTAGGGTGCCATCTTGTTTCTGCAGTCCAAAAACATGTTTGACTGTTTCTGTTTGTGACTAGCGCTCAATTAACATGCAATTGCTTCCTAAATATGGAGGCAAACGGTTTAGTAGAATCGTTGACTTACACCCACAATGTCCTCTGCAACTCTCACACATTACAGAGGGATAAAATGCATCGGATAGGTTACATCTGCCCCAATAGCCTGGGTGTCAGTCTGTTTCTGCTCTCTTGCCAACTCCGTGAAATTGTCACACCAAACAGGCAAAAAGCACAAACACATCTGTGTCCAGGCTACTGCCTCAAAGCCAGATGGTAGCAGGTCATTTCAGGTCACCAGGAATCTGACCTTTGAGATGTGCTTTAAATTCAAGTCACTGAAAAATAGGTAGTCCTTAAGCTTTTCATATTGTGGGATATGGGTTTGGATTTCGAGCTGTAGCAGGAATGTTAACGTTTCTCCTCAAACCGGGCCGGCGTCAGCACTCTACCGCCAAGAGCTCTGCATCTCCAAGAGGGAGACTCTCTAGGGGATGAACAACCCAGATATTGATAGGAGAGTGGGTGGGCTCATAATAAACATGAAACGAGCCAGTGTTACCTCTGAGATCAGTTCAGGATACACAACACGGGGATGTTAAATATAAAATAACCCACATTACTTTCACTCTGCAATATCGTATGGCTAACAGTTACACCCACCCACACTGCATATAAACTATGCACGCACGCACGCACGCACGCACGCACGCACGCACGCACGCACGCACGCACGCACGCACGCACGCACGCACGCACGCACACACACACACTGCATATAAACTATACACACACACGCACACACACACGCACGCACGCACGCACGCACGCACGCACGCACACACACTGCATATAAACTATACACGCACGCACGCGCGCGCACACACACGTACGCACGCGCGCGCACACACACGTACACACACACGCACGCACGCACGCACGCACGCACACACACACACACACACACACACACAACACACACACACACACACACGCAGTCAATTTACCTGGTAAAATAAGGGTTCATTAATTAAATCAAAGAAATGTAACAGGAATCAAGGTAAGACCCAATTGCAGACTGTGTGAAGTAACAGTGTTTATTGTAACAACAGGGGCAGGCAAACCTCAGGTCAAGGCAGGCAGGGGTTGATAATCCAGAGTAGGAGCAAAGGTACAGGACGGCAGGCAGGCTCAGGGTCAGATCAGGCAGAGGTCGATAATCCAGAGTTTGAGCAAAGGTACAGGATGGCAGGCTCAGGGTCAAGACAGGCAAAGTTCAAAAACCAGGAGGACGAGAAAAAGAGAGACTGGGGAAAACCAGGAGCTGAGACAAAACGCTGGTAGGCTTGAACAAACAAGATAAACTGGCAACAGACAAACAGACAACACAGGTATAAATACACAGGGGATATTGGCGAAGATGGGCAACACCTGGAGGGAGGTGGGACAGGTGAAACAGATCAGGGTGTGACAAGATGGGGTCATTCAATAATCATGTTAACAGCGATTGTTGAACACAGAGTCCATGCCACTTATTAAGTGATTTGACAAGCACATGTTTACTCCTGGATTTATTTCTGCTCGCCGTAACAAAGGGCTTGAATACTGAATGGCTGAAGACATTTCAGCTTAGAATTTTTGTATTAATTCCGACAACTTTCAACAAACAAAATTCCACCTTGACATTATGGGGTATTGTGTGTAGATCAGTGACTCAAAATCCAACATTTGAAATTGAACATTAATGTTGATAAAGGATTGTGAATACTTTCTGAAGGCACTGTATGTTTTGTAATATTTGTGGTGTTTAAGCGCGGAGGGTCAGTATCCCGGTGTGGATAGCCTATGTCTAGTGGCCACATTGACACTCATTATAAATCTTGTAAGCAGCGTTATGCCAAGATGGCAAATGGTTATTTATGCAGGTTTTTCTGTCTTTTATCTTGAGTTGAGATTCCTACTTGTCTCATGTAGGGTTTTGGTCAGTGTTGTGTAGCCTATCGGATGTTTTCTGGAAGACTGCCCAGTGAAAAGGAACAACCACACTCTTGTCACACATTGGATTCTTCAACTCTGCCCTCATGGTGACTTTCCTGACAGTCTACTCAAAATTGTTTGTCAAGGCCGTCGCTGTCCTCCATATATCACTGTCTGTATGTCCGTCCATCTAGCTGTTTTTTGACTGGGCAAGCCATACTCATACCAAAACAAATATTTATTGTCCTCATATGAGGCCGTCACCTCTTAAATGTTCTCACAAAAACGATTAGCCAAATTAAACCATTTGTCATTGAAGGAAAAATTGATTTTCTGAACCAAAGAAACCCTGTTCGTGTTGGCTGAACAAATCTGATACTTCACATGCCAGAATGGGCAGATGGATTGCGAGATAAAGAGAGAGAGAATGGCAGCTAAAAAAAAATCTGATAACGACTAAAAATGTTTTTGAGAGGTATCCTGTCAGATGTATTTTTTTCTGGCGATTAACACATCAAAGGCTGGAGAGTTTAATACTAAATGAAACTCACAATGTGAAAAGCTTGGGGGAGTATACACAGATGATATCCTCCTTTATGAAACAGAGAATGTGAAAAACATGGGGGAGTATACACAGATTATATCCTCCTTTATGAAACAGAGAATGTGAAAAACATGGGGGAGTATACACAGATTATATCCTCCTTTATGAAACAGAGAATGTGAAAAACATGGGGGAGTATACACAGATTAAATCCTCCTTTATGAAACAGAGAATGTGAAAAACATGGGGGAATATACACAGATTATATCCTCCTTTATTAAACAGAGAATGTGAAAAACATGGGGGAGTTTACACAGATTATATCCTCCTTTATGAAACAGAGAAAGTGAAAAACATGGGGGAGTATACACAGATTATATCCTCCTTTATAAAACAGAGAATGTAAAAAACATGGGGGAGTAAACACAGATTATATCCTCCTTTATGAAACAGAGAATGTGAAAAACATGGGGGAGTTTACACAGATTATATCCTCCTTTATGAAACAGAGAATGTGAAAAACATGGGGGAGTATACACAGATTATATCCTCCTTTATAAAACAGAGAATGTAAAAAACATGGGGGAGTAAACACAGATTATATCCTCCTTTATGAAACAGAGAAAGTGAAAAACATGGGGGAGTTTACACAGATGATATCCTCCTTTATGAAACAGAGAATGTGAAAAACATGGGGGAGTATACACAGATTATATCCTCCTTTTTATTGAATTTGGGGTTTTATTAGTCAATTACTGTTTGGAATGCATTTGTTGAAAATTCAATAAACAGAGATTTGAAAAGAAGAGGTGCTAATCATTATACTATGACTAGCGATATCTGTATGATACTTGATTTTCTTCTCAATATTGAATATTGCCTTGAATGTTTTTAAATCACTAGTACTAGTCCACTCTTTTTAAATTTGAGCTTTATTCACAACAAAACTTTTACAAATGGCAATCAACTGCACACTAACCAATTGGGTTAGATGTATCACGTGGGCTTCAACTCCTCAACATTACCAGACAAGGTTACATATCGCTATGTTCACTGTTGTAGTAATGACCTTTACATAAACTGTACAATCTGCTGGCCTTGTAGTGCTGTGCTCACTTGAACAGGAAGGTGGCACGGCGGTCCTTCGTGGGCAAATTTTGTTATCAAACTTTGTCATCAAAGTCTGTCATTTTCTGGATTCATGGTGCTTTCAAGACAACTGGGAACTCTGAAAAAAGGTTGAATCATGATGACGTCAGTGATCTTCAGGTCGTAGCTCTACAAAAAGGCCCGAGTTCCGGATTTACAATTCCGAGTTGGATGACCGTTGAAAACATATTTTCCCAGTCAGATATTTTCCTGAGTTCCCAGTTGTCTTGAAAGCACCATAAATCCAGAGAATGCCACTGACGATTTCACAGTTCCTAGTTAACAGGTGTTAGGAGCGCGGCACAAATCATGCTTCATTGACAGCACGGCCAATGTTTAATGTTTATCATTCTAAACTTGGAAAAGAGACCCTTAATCACAGATTTGGGACCACACAGCCACTCAACTGAATAGCAGGCTAGTGATTGCTTTGCAATGAATGCAGTTAGCCACTGATTCCTTCCAATCCACTCATTGTTGAATTTGCGATTTCCAACTTGTCGTTTAATGTTTATGTCCAATGGCCGATGAGCACCGATATGGTTTATCTATAATTTATTTTCATTATTTCTCTTCATATGACAAGGGTTAAAAACGATTTGCCAGTAGATTGCCAACTTGATTCATGATGATGACTGCTAGCTAAGATTTTGAAAGTATGATGTTGACATTATCAGTCCAATCAAAGCTACTGTAGATATATAACATTATTTGACATCATTTTATCTGTTGCCAATGACCTTGAGCCTTCTTTGATGGGCACTTCTAATGTAACTCTATGGCAGCAACCAAGGGACTTGAATTTTCGAGCTCTACCCTTAGACTTGGCGGTGACATAGTTTCCTCATGAGTGACAGAGCACTGAGCCAATCACGGCGCAACTAGAGAACATTACCAACACCTACGCTCTGTATTTTCCGCTGGCTGCCCCACTACCACAGAAAGCACTGAGCTAGGCTGAAACACTTGCATTTTGGAGCTGCCTTGCTCAAGAAAGCAAAAAATAGACTGTTTGTATGAGGCTTATTATTATTTTATTTTTTTACATTGTTTGCAAACTGATATGTGACATGTATTAATGCCAAAATAACATGCAACCCCCCCCCAATTTTTTTTATTTTTATAAAAATGAATGACGGGTCGCCACTGATCATGACTAGCTTATACTAGCTGGTGTCTCTTCTGTTTGATCATGCTGCTCACCATGTGTCGTTCTGCCCCTGAACAAGGCAGTTAACAAGGCAGTTAACAAGGCAGTTAACAAGGCAGTGAACAAGGCAGTGAACAAGGCAGTTAATCCACTGCTCCCTGGTTTGTTCTTAACTGACTTGCCTAGTTAAATAAAGGTAAAATAAAATATAAATATTAAATGTGCTGGCAAGGAAGCCACCCTGACATAATCTATAGTTACAGAGGTCGCTATTGGGTGAAGAACTCCAATGTTTTTCTGTGTTATTCGCTTTGCAAGATACTAGTCCTCAGTCCTTCTCTGTCTGCTCCAGAGGTGATCATCTGATAGCCTAGCGGAGGGCAGGCTAGCACCAAGCGACAGTCACAGGGCATTAGCCATAGCCGAGAGGAGCCTATCTCTAGCCCTTAACTTTAGCCTGATGCTAAGGTGTTGTGACACTGCCACAGCCAACCACTGGGATTCTGGGGCGCTTCTTTTTCTTCTTCTTATGTTTTTGTTTAGTATGAAGTCTTTTTGTCATCACATGACATGAAATGGAATTATCAAGGTGGAAGTTTCTCTGTTGCTTGAGGTTTGATACAAATGTGTAGATAACATTCACTTTAATTCTTACCAAGCGACCTGCAAATCACGGACCTGCAAATCACGGACCTGCAAATCACGGACCTGCAAATCACGGACCTGCAAATCACGGACCTGCAAATCACGGACCTGCAAATCAAAATGTTATGATTCCTTCCCAAAGCTTCCATATGCTCTTACAGTATGCCCGTTCAAATGAAGTAATGTCAAGTAATGTGTATAGTGTGTATGTTATTGTGTGTTTGTATGCATGTGTCTGTGTTTGTGTTGCTTCACAGTCCCCGCTATTCCTAAATTGCATCAGTTACCTGATGTGGAATAGACTTCCATTATTCATGGCTTTATGTAGTACTGTGCGCCTCCTATAGTCTGTTCTGGACTTGGGGACTGTGAAGAGACCTCTGGTGGCATATCTTGTGGGGTATGCATGGGTGTCTGAGCTGTGTGCCAGTAGTTTAGACAGACAGCTCGCTATATTCAACATGTCAATACCTTCACAAGTACAGGTAGTGATGAAGTCAATCTCTCCTCCACTTTGAGCCAGGAGAGATTGACATGCATATTATTAATGTTAGCTCTCTGGGATACACATAACTAGGGCCTGTAGGACAGGCTTCTCCCCGTCTTAGCTACTGTTGTATCAATATGTTTTGACCATGACAGTTTACAATCCAGGGTTACTCCAAGAAGTGTAGTCACCTCAATATGCTCAATTTGCACATTATTCATTACAAGATAATAGTTGTTGACCTAGCTAGTGTATTCCCTAATCCCAATTCAATCATATAAATCTGAAGGATAGGCATCTGAAATGATAGAAATTAGATGTACTTCAGGTCATATTTAGCTGGATCTACTTAACAGATGGGGTGGGATACGATATCAACTCATCACACCACTGATGACCTCTGAAAAGGTCTGACAAACTTTGATTTCGCAATGAACTATTATTTGAAATTCACTCTGATACTTTGGCCTGTCCTAAATTCCAAGTATTGTTGGAATGTACATTCCCTAATTCAGAGCACTGTTACCAACCAACCTCCCAACCATCATAATGGAAAGAGTGATGTCCATCGAGATGAGAGCACTTCTTAATTTGATAATTCACTAGTTCAGTTCGCTAGTTCAATACCAGGACAGTCAGTGGGTTAACTTCTCTGGGATAGGTGGGACGCTTGCGTCCCACTTGGGGAGCACCCCCCACCCACCCCCCACTGATTAGCATCGCTAGCATAGCGTCACAATTAAATAGTAGCATCTAAATATCATTAAATCACAAGTCCAAGACACCAAATGAAAGATACAGATCTTGTGAATAAAGCCATCATTTCTGATTTTTAAAATGTTTTACAGGGAAGACAAAATATGTAAATCTATTAGCTAACCACGTTAGCAAAAGACACCACTTTTCTAACTCCATCAGTTTCTTACTCCATCAGGTGCTATCACCAATTCGACCAAATAAAGATATAAATAGCCACTAACCAAGAAAAAACTTCATCAGATGACAGTCTGATAACATATTTATTGTATAGCATAGGTTTTGTTAGAAAAATGTGCATATTTCAGGTATAAATCATAGTTTGCCATTGCAGCCACCATCACAAATCTCCCCAAAGCGACTAGAATTACTACAGAGAGCAACGTGTATTACCAATTTACTCATCATAAAACATTTCTTAAAAATACACAGCTCACAGCAATGGAAAGACACAGATCTTGTGAATTCAGACAATATTTCAGATTTTCTAAGTGTTTTACAGCGAAAACACAATAAATCGTTATATTAGCATACCACATATGCAAACGTTACCCGAGCATTGATTCAAGCCAAAGAGAGCGATATCGTTATCATCGCCAAAATATATTAATTTTTTCACTAACCTTCTCAGAATTCTTCCGATGACACTCCTGTAACATCATATTACAACATACATATAGAGTTTGTTCGAAAATGTGCATATTTAGCCACAAAAATCGTGGTTATACAATGAGAATAGTAGCAAAACTGGTCTGAAAATGTCGGGCGCCATCTTTGAGAGTGATCTAGCCTAATCGATAACTAATCATAAACTTGACTAAAAAATACAGGGTTGACAGGAATCGAAAGACAAATTAGTTCTTAATGCAATCGCTGAATTACATTTCTAAAATTATCCTTACTGTGCAATACCGGGTCCGCCAAAGCGAAGCTACACAAAACAAAATGGCGATATATGCGTTTAACATTTTTCAACAGAACAGCGATTTATCATCATAAATAGTTCTTACTATGAGCTGTTCTTCCATCAGAATCTTGGGCAATGTATCCTTTCTTGGGTCTAATCGTCTTTTGGTCGAAAGATGTCCTCTTGTCCCGTCGAAATGGTCACTAACGTTCGACCGGTACTGGAAACGTGCCCAGCGCTTCAAAGTGCATCACAAAGAAATGCCTCAAAATCGTACTAAACGGATATAAATTGCTATAAAACGGTTTAAATTAACTACCTTATGATGTTTTTAACACCTATAACGAGTAAAAACATGACCGGCGATATAGAAGTGCCTAAACTATAGCTTGGAAGGAGGCCAGTCCCGACGTCCATCGTGCGTCAGGCGCATGAAGAAAAGAAAGCTACTTCCGCCTTGTGGTCTTTTATACAGGCCCTGATTGCGCAATCGACTCCATTCAAATTGTCACCTCTTACTGACATCTAGAGGAAGGCGTGGGCAGTGTTTGTATCCTCATAGCATTTACAGGGACTTTAAAACTGACCTGGGACCAGAGGCCAAGATTTCTGAAATCTCACTCCCTGTCAGGAAAAGTGCTGTAGAATGAGTTCTGTTCCACTCAGAGACATAATTCAAACGGCTATAGAAACTAGAGAGTGTTTTCTATCCAATAATAACAATAATATGCATATTGTACGAGCAAGAATTGAGTACTAGGCAGTTTAATTGGAGACCAATTTTCGCTAAGTCGAAACAGCACCCCCTATATCCCCAAGAAGTTAATGTGTGTACATGGCAAATATCCATCTATCATTAAATCAACATTTACTCCTGTCCATCTGCCTCACTCAACGAGATCCCATCTTTCTTCCATTCCATGATAACAACAACGTGATCTGTATCACTCCGGCAACAGTTCCCTTTCAGAGTAGAGTGTCAGAGTGAACTCACTAATGCATCCCTCCCTGGCTTTTCATCAGACCTGAGAACACTGTTCTTATGCTCACACATTTGATAGGTCCTCCCTTCCTGTAAAGGATCACAGTCCCCATCACAAGACAAGGCAGTTCCCTCCCTCCATAGTCCCCATCACATGACAAGGCAGTCTCCTCCCTCCATAGTCCCCATCACGACAAGGCAGTCCCCATCACATGACAAGGCAGTCTCTTCCCTCCATAGTCCCCATCACATGACAAGGCAGTCTCCTCCCTCCATAGTCCCCATCACATGACAAGGCAGTCTCCTCCCTCCATAGTCCCCATCACAACAAGGCAGTCCCCATCACATGACAAGGCAGTCCCCTCCGTCCATAGTCCCCATCACATTGCAAGGCAGTCTCCTCCGTCCATAGTCCCCCTCATATGACAAGGCAGTCTCCTCCGTCCATAGTCCCCATCACATGACAAGTCTGTCCCCTCCGTCCATAGTCCCCATCACATTGCAAGGCAGTCTCCTCCCTCCATAGTCCCCACCTTACTGAAGCATCCAGCAGGGTTATAGCCCTCCCTGCCAAATCAAGCCCCCTGGTCCTGAATAAGACAATCTCCTCCTCCAAGACAATCTCCTCCCCCCTTAAATTCCCACTAGCAGCCCCTCAGGCTTGGCGACTTGCCCCCCTAATCTCCCCACGTCTCCTTCCTCCTCCTACTCCCATGTGCCAACATCAGATTTCGGACCATGTGTCAGATCAGCCAAGTCTGCGACTTATATCAGCACGTTCTCCAAAAACTGGGCAACGAACAAATGGGAATCTCTCAATCAGTGTATCTGGCTGACTTAGTGACTAGCTGGCTAACTGACTGCCTTGCTGGCTGACTGACGGACTAGCTGGCTGACTAGCTGACTGACTGATGGGTTGTCAGCAGAAGGAAGCTGAGCTCTCAGTAATAAAGTCACAGACGCAGTACCCTCTGCACCATGCAGTTTAAACCAGTAGAAAGAGGACATTACAACATGTGTGTGACAGACCAGGGTTCGAGCCCAGGTCTTCTGTGCGCCTTGAACCTGTGTTAGCCTGTTGAGCTTAAAACAAGGCATTAGCTAAATGTGACGAACAGAGACTTCTGCCTTATCTGAGAGAGAGGACATCCCCCATTCACTACAGAGATAGAGGACATTTTCCCCAATCACCACAGAGATAGAGGACATCCCTCATTCACCACAGAGATAGAGAACATCCCCCATTCACCACAGAGATAGAGGACATCCCTCATTCACCACAGAGATAGAGGCCATCCCCCATTCACCACAGAGATAGAGGAGATTTTCCCCAATCCCCACAGAGGTAGAGGAGATCCCTCATTCACCACAGAGATAGAGGACATCCCCCATTCACCACAGAGATAGAGGACATCTCCCCCATTCACCACAGAGATAGAGGACATCCCCCATTCACTACAGATATAGAGGACACCCCCCAATTCACCACAGATAGAGGACATCCCCCATTCACCACAGATATAGAGGACATCCCCCATTCACCACAGAGATAGAGGCCATCCCCCATTCACCACAGAGATAGAGGAGATTTTCCCCAATCCCCACAGAGATAGAGGACATCCCCCCATTCACTACAGAGATAGAGGACATCCCCCCATTCACCACAGAGATAGAGGACATCCCCCATTCACCACAGAGATAGAGGCCATCCCCCATTCACCACAGAGATAGAGGAGATTTTCCCCAATCCCCACAGAGATAGAGGACATCCCCCCATTCACTACAGAGACAGAGGACATCCCCCCATTCACCACAGAGATAGAGGACATCCCCCATTCACTACAGATATAGAGGACACCCCCCCCCCCATTCACCACAGATATAGAGGACATCCCCCATTCACCACAGAGATAGAGGGCATCCCCCCCATTCACTACAGAGATAGAGGACATCCCCCCATTCACCACAGAGATAGCGGGCATCCCCCCGATTCACTACAGAGATAGAGGACATCCCCCCATTCACCACAGAGATAGAGGGCATCCCCCCCATTCACTACAGAGATATAGGACATCCCCCCCATTCACCACAGAGATAGAGGGCATCCCCCCGATTCACTCCAGAGATAGAGGACATCCCCCATTCACCACAGAGATAGAGGACATCCCCCATTCACTACAGAGATAGAGGACATCCCCCATTCACCACAGAGATAGAGGACATCCCCCATTCACTACAGAGATAGAGGACATCCCCCATTCACCACAGAGATAGAGGACATCCCCCCCATTCACTACAGAGATAGAGGACATTCACCACAGTGATAGAGCATAAGATATAATCATGGAGATCATGAAGATGTGCTGGAAACGAGAGGACAGGTTTTCACTGATCTGTGTAATGCAGTGTTAGGAAAACAGGTTTCACTGATCTGTGTAATGCAGTGTTAGGAAAACAGGTTTCACTGATCTGTGTAATGCAGTGTTAGGAAAACAGGTTTCACTGATCTGTGTAATGCAGTGTTAGGAAAACAGGTTTCACTGATCTGTGTAATGCAGTGTTAGGAAAACAGGTTTAACTGATCTGTCTAATGCAGTGTTAGGAAAACAGGTTTCACTGATCTGTGTAATACAGTGTTAGGAAAACAGGTTTTCACTGATCTGTGTAATGCAGTGTTAGGAAAACAGGTTTCACTGATCTGTGTAATGCAGTGTTAGGAAAACAGGTTTCACTGATCTGTGTAATGCAGTATTAGGAAAACAGGTTTCACTGATCTGTGTAATGCAGTGTTAGGAAAACAGGTTTCACTGATCTGTGTAATGCAGTATTAGGAAAAGAGGTTTCACTGATCTGTGTAATACAGTGTTAGGAAAACAGGTTTTCACTGATCTGTGTAATACAGTGTTAGGAAAACAGGTTTCACTGATCTGTGTAATGTAGTGTTAGGAAAACAGGTTTCACTGATCTGTGTAATGCAGTGTTAGGAAAACAGGTTTCACTGATCTGTGTAATGCAGTATTAGGAAAACAGGTTGTCACTGATCTGTGTAATGCAGTGTTAGGAAAACAGGTTTCACTGATCTGTGTAATACAGTGTTAGGAAAACAGGTTTTCACTGATCTGTGTAATGCAGTGTTAGGAAAACAGGTTTTCACTGATCTGTGTAATGCAGTGTTAGGAAAACAGGTTTTCACTGATCTGTGTAATGCAGTGTTAGGAAAACAGGTTTCACTGATCTGTGTAATGCAGTGTTAGGAAAACAGGTTTCACTGATCTGTGTAATGCAGTGTTAAGAAAACAGGTTTCACTGATCTGTGTAATACAGTGTTAGGAAAACAGGACTTCACTGATCTGTGTAATGCAGTGTTAGGAAAACAGGTTTTCACTGATCTGTGTAATGCAGTGTTAGGAAAACAGGTTTCACTGATCTGTCTAATGCAGTGTTAAGAAAACAGGTTTTCACTGATCTGTGTAATGCAGTGTTAGGAAAACAGGTTTCACTGATCTGTGTAATGCAGTGTTAGGAAAACAGGTTTTCACTGATCTGTGTAATGCAGTGTTAGGAAAACAGGTTTCACTGATCTGTGTAATGCAGTATTAGGAAAACAGGTTTTCACTGATCTGTGTAATGCAGTGTTAGGAAAACAGGTTTCACTGATCTGTGTAATACAGTGTTAGGAAAACAGGTTTTCACTGATCTGTGTAATGCAGTGTTAGGAAAACAGGTTTCACTGATCTGTGTAATGCAGTATTAGGAAAACAGGTTTCACTGATCTGTGTAATACAGTGTTAGGAAAACAGGTTTTCACTGATCTGTGTAATGCAGTGTTAGGAAAACAGGTTTCACTGATCTGTGTAATGCAGTGTTAGGAAAACAGGTTTCACTGATCTGTGTAATACAGTGTTAGGAAAACAGGTTTTCACTGATCTGTGTAATGCAGTGTTAGGAAAACAGGTTTCACTGATCTGTGTAATGCAGTATTAGGAAAACAGGTTTCACTGATCTGTGTAATGCAGTATTAGGAAAACAGGTTTCACTGATCTGTGTAATACAGTGTTAGGAAAACAGGTTTTCACTGATCTGTGTAATGCAGTGTTAGGAAAACAGGTTTTCACTGATCTGTGTAATGCAGTGTTAGGAAAACAGGTTTCACTGATCTGTGTAATGCAGTGTTAGGAAAACAGGTTTTCACTGATCTGTGTAATGCAGTGTTAGGAATACAGGTTTCACTGATCTGTGTAATGCAGTGTTAGGAAAACAGGTTTTCACTGATCTGTGTAATGCAGTGTTAGGAAAACAGGTTTCACTGATCTGTGTAATGCAGTATTAGGAAAACAGGTTTCACTGATCTGTGTAATGCAGTGTTAGGAAAACAGGTTTCACTGTGTGTGTATTTACAATGACAACCTACCCAAGCAAAATCCAGATGACACTGTGCCACCAGGCGCCGCCCTATGGGACTCCCAATCACGGCAGGATGTGATACAGCCTGGATTCGAACCAGGGACTGCAGTGACACCTATTGCACTGAGATGCAGTGCCTTAGACCACTGCACCACTCGGGAGCACACTTATTGCAGAGGCCTGCTTTGTCTGAGGAGTCTCCGGGCAGCCCAGTCATTCAAACTATGATTTGTGTCATATAGAATAAATATCACTGAGTTCAGTCTTTCCACAAACACATGACATAGAGGGCCTGGTGGTCTTTCCACAAACACATGACGTAAAGGACCTGGTGGTCTTTCCACAAACACATGACGTAAAGGACCTGGTGGTCTTTCCACAAACACATGACATAGAGGACCTGGTGGTCTTTACACAAACACATGACATAGAGGACCTGGTGGTCTTTCCACAAACACATGACGTAAAGGACCTGGTGGTCTTTCCACAAACACATGACATAGAGGACCTGGTGGTCTTTCCACAAACACATGACATAGAGGACCTGGTGGTCTTTCCACAAACACATGACATAGAGGGCCTGGTTGTCTTTCCACAAACACATGACATAGAGGACCTGGTTGTCTTTCCACAAACACATGACATAAAGGACCTGGTGGTCTTTACACAAACACATGACATAGAGGACCTGGTGGTCTTTCCACAAACACATGACATAGAGGACCTGGTTGTCTTTCCACAAACACATGACATAAAGGACCTGGTGGTCTTTACACAAACACATGACATAAAGGACCTGGTTGTCTTTCCACAAACACACGACGTAAAGGACCTGGTGGTCTTTCCACAATACATGACATAAAGGACCTGGTGGTCTTTCCACAAGCTGTATTTTCTCCAGTGCTGTTGGTGATGTATTTTTGGAACATTTTGACCCTGAATTAAAGGAACATAACAGTCTACAGATGATGGTCCTCTGGTGTCCAGAGGATAAATAAAAAGCTTGAAGTAGGAGAACATCTTCTTTAGTTCTGTTCCTTTGTAGACGACAGTTTGTCCTTCAATTGGTAACGTTTGCCTCAAGAGTATTAGGAACTGTCTCCTACTGGCCTCAATCTGACCTAAATATGCCATAAAACATTCCCTCAAAAGTACATTGAAATAAACGGAATCTGACCGTTAATCCTCATAGCGTTTTAATCCGAAATTGAAGATATTAATGTAGTGGAACTGTAGTGCCAGGACAAAAGACAACATGGAGGTTTGAAACCACTGGTTAAGACCACACCACTGTATAGTACTTCAGCTCATAAAGATGTTTATATAAAATAAATTGGTACTGTGCACCAAAGTAGTTGCTGGTCATTGGGTTGGAACTACACAACAAGTACCTTAATATTCAAGCAAAGACTTTATATAAAGTTACAAAATGTACGAACAGACTGATGCACACCCGTGCTCGCGCACACACACACACACACACACACACACACACACACACACACACACACACACACACACACACACACACACACACACACACACACACACACACACAGTGCATCTTAAGCTAGGATCGCATCTTAAGCCATCCTCCCCCAGCGAAGCTGTTATCTGTGGATGGAGACGCCTAAAAGGGGGTCTTTGACAAGAGCTGGGACAGCACACAAAAGGGGCTTAGGGAAGGGGATTTTTTATCAGCCACGGTCAGGGTTGAGAGGAGAGGCAGGTGTCCAATAGCAACCACAGTCTCGTCTTCTTCCCCTCTCACACTAAAATGTCTCCCACCCTCTTTGTGCAAAGCCTGGACTGGGGGTGTTGGGGGATTTAAGGTCGGCTGATACCCCAGAAGCTCAAGTCTGTTCCCGGAAAACACAGTTCTCGTTCACCCACATAACCCAGCCCCCTTCTCCCTACCAGCCGCCCTCCACCCCCCCCCCCCCCCCCCCCCACTCAGCAGAAGGGCGGTTGAATATTAAGTACGGTTCACTACTCGGCCCAACGACGGCCAGACATTATGCAAACGTATCATTTACATGTGTGAGAAGCTCCCTCCCTCAGACACCAGCTACCACTGACAGTGGGTCACTAGCCCGGGGCTTTCTCCTTCTGCAGACAGCAGCTACCGCTGTCGATGGGGGCCACCGGGCTTTCCCCTTCCTCAGATACCAGCTACCATTGTCAGGGGGCCCCTGGGATATGAAAGAGTGGTGTGTGATTAAGGGATGGGTTGATCACAAAGGAGGCCATGCTGGAGAGCCACTCAAAATGGTTGGCCTGTTGTAAGAGAGATGGTTGTTTGTACAATGCTTTAGTTCAGGTGCCCTGGATTGTGACCAAGGTTAATAAGAGCTCTTCCACCTGCTGGTTTAGAGCATAACGAGGACACTAAAGGTGAAAACAGCCATATGGATCTGTGTCAGGACACCCCATGTGTTAATGGACCGCTCCAATGGTTTCTCTTTTCTAACCAGGAAGGAACGTGGTTAGAGATATAGATTTGAAAAACACAGCTTTATTTGTGTGTGTCTGTGTGTGTCTGTGTGTGCACTAACTAATTCCTCTCTCACACACACTGCCACTGGGCTTACACAGTCCTTGTAGGGTCCCACACCTCTGTCTCTCTTCCTCAGTCTGTGTGTGTGTGTTTATTAATAGGAAAACAGGTGCTCATGCACCACACACACACACACACACACACACACACACACACACACCATTCACACCTAGACAATTAGCAGGGAGTGGCATCCTTTGATGATGGAAAAGTTTGACAGAGCGAAATGTCCTGAAATGTTTATGATGACCGCAGCACACCTCTTTCCCCAACGTCCTCACATTTCCCCCTGAGCGTGAAGCGTCTGTACCGTTATATTCATTTGCATTTCTGCACGGTCAGCTGAACTTGGTTGGTGAGGTTGTTTAGACATTAAAATGATCCAACCCTCATCTTGCATGCTACACCTCTGGATCCAATCAGTGTTTGAGATGCTTATATCACAGAACGAAAGGCTTGAGGGGTTGCTAGACCCTAACAAACAACCCCTTTAGAGCACTTATTGAACTGCAGCAGCTGTAAATAGCAGGTTAACTAGATGGGTTGACTGTGAGGCCTGGCTTGGCAGCAGCTAGTAGAACAGCTCATAAAACAACGCATGTCAATCAAGCCGTCACTACTGAGTGTAGAGTAGAATAGGTTTCTGATTCCACCGATAAAATGGAAGTGGACTAACTCCTGTTTTAATACACTGCTGAATGACTTAGGAAGTGGAATAACTCCTGTTTTAATACACTGCTGAATGACAAAGGAAGTGGAATAACTCCTGTTTTAATGCACTGCTGAATGACTAAGGAAGTGGAATAACTCCTGTTTTAATACACTGCTGAATGACAAAGGAAGTGGAATAACTCCTGTTTTAATACACTGCTGAATGACTAAGGAAGTGGAATAACTCCTGTTTTAATAGACTGCTGAATGACTAAGGAAGTGGAATAACTCCTGTTTTAATACACTGCAGAATGACTAAGGAAGTGGAATAACTCCTGTTTTAATACACGGCTGAATGACAAAGGAAGTGGAATAACTCCTGTTTTAATACACTGCTGAATGACAAAGGAAGTGGAATAACTCCTGTTTTAATGCACTGCTGAATGACTAAGGAAGTGGAATAACTCCTGTTTTAATACACTGCTGAATGACAAAGGAAGTGGAATAACTCCTGTTTTAATACACTGCTGAATGACTAAGGAAGTGGAATAACTCCTGTTTTAATACACTGCTGAATGACTAAGGAAGTGGAATAACTCCTGTTTTAATAGACTGCTGAATGACTAAAGAAGTGGAATAACTCCTGTTTTAATAGACTGCTGAACGACTAATGAAGTGGAATAACTCCTGTTTTAATACACTGCTGAATGACAAAGGAAGTGGAATAACTCCTGTTTTAATACACTGCTGAATGACAAAGGAAGTGGAATAACTCCTGTTTTAATACACTGCTGAATGACTAAGGAAGTGGAATAACTCCTGTTTTAATAGACTGCTGAATGACTAAGGAAGTGGAATAACTCCTGTTTTAATACACTGCTGAATGACTAAGGAAGTGGAATAACTCCTGTTTTAATAGACTGCTGAATGACTAAAGAAGTGGACTACATCCTGTTTTAATAGACTGCTGAATGACTAAAGAAGTGGAATAACTCCTGTTTTAATAGACTGCTGAACGACTAATGAAGTGGAATAACTCCTGTTTTAATAGACTGCTGAATGACTAAAGAAGTGGAATAACTCCTGTTTTAATAGACTGCTGATTGACTAAAGAAGTGGAATAACTCCTGTTTTAATAGACTGCAGAATGACTAAAGAAGTGCCTAATTAGCTCACGTTGTCTCTGGATTGGTTACATTGGATCTCCACCATATGTCTCCACTGGGGATCTCCAGCCTCAGCAGTTTAGTTTCCATCACACAGCAACTTTCTCACTTGAGATCTACAGAAACTGTGTGTGTGTGTGTGTGTGTGTGTGTGTGTGTGTGTGTGTGTGTGTTTGTGTGTGTGTGTGTGTGTGTGTGTGCGTGTGTGTGTGCGTGTGTGTTTGTGCGTGTGTGTGTGCGTCTGTGTGTCTGTGTGTCTGTTTGTGTGTGCGTGTGTGTGTGTGCGTGTGCTTGTGCGTGTCAGTGTGTGTGTGTGTGTGTGTGTCTGTGTGTGTGTGTGTGTGTGTATGTCAGTGTGTGTGTATGTGTCTGTGTGTGTGTGTGTGTGTCAGTGTGTGTGTGTGTGTGTGCGTGTGTGTGTGCGTGTGTGTTTGTGCGTGTGTGTGTGCGTCTGTGTGTCTGTGTGTCTGTTTGTGTGTGCGTGTGTGTGTGTGCGTGTGCTTGTGCGTGTCAGTGTGTGTGTGTGTGTCTGTGTGTGTGTGTGTGTGTGTGTATGTCAGTGTGTGTGTATGTGTGTGTGTGTGTGTGTGTGTGTGTGTGTGTGTGTGTGTGTGTGTGTGTGTGTGTCAGTGTGTGTGTGTCAGTGTGTGTGTGTCAGTGTGTGTGTGTCAGTGTGTGTGTGTGTCAGTGTGTGTGTGTATGTGTGTGTGTCAGTGTGTGTGTGTATGTGTGTGTGTGTGTGTGGGGCGGCAGGGTAGCCTAGTGGTTAGAGCGTTGGGCTAGTAACCGAAAGGTTGCAAGTTCAAATCCCCGAGCTGACAAGGTACAAATCTGTCGTTCTGCCCCTGAACAAGGCAGTTAACCCACTGTTCCTAGGCTGTCATTGAAAATAAGAATTTGTTCTTAACTGACCTGCCTGGTTAAATAAAGGTTAAATGTAAGTCGCTCTGGATAAGAGCGTCTGCTAAATGACTTAAATGTAAATGTGTCAGTGTGTGTGTCAGTGTGTGTGTCAGTGTGTGTGTCAGTGTGTGTGTCAGTGTGTGTGTGTGTGTGTGTGTCAGTGTGTCAGTGTGTGTGTGCATCTCCACCCACACTATTTGGAAACAGTTATGACCGCTTTTAAAGCAGGAATCCTCAAGTCTACAGTATCTGTAGTGTTTTCACTGTGAACTAAAACAAGGGAGTTGAGCCACCTTGAGCTGGCCTCCTGCACTGGGTGGGTCTTTGCTCCAATCCCGATCTACTAGAATGACCCTGCTGAGCTGGAGAGGAAGTGAAAGTCACTTGCAATCTAATGTTACAGCCACCAGAAACAATTTTTCGACCAAGCCCTTAGCACTGATGTTCCTGGAGAAACTCTTGCTTGTGTCACGATCGTCAAAAGGACTGATAGAGGACCAAGGCGCAGCGTATGCAAAATACATCTCTTTATTTTATAAGAGAGGAAAAAACACGAAACAAACACTATACACAAACTAACCAAACCAACAAACGACCGTGAAGCTACAAACGCAAGTGCACACACAAACTACTTACGTTCAACATAGACAATTCCCCACAAACAGCTAAAGCCTATGGTTGCCTTAAATATGGCTCCCAATCAGAGACAACAATAACCAGCTGTCTCTAATTGAGACCCAATTCAGGCAACCATAGACTTTCCTAGATACCTACACTCAACCATAGACACAGCTAGACTTCTATACTAAACATAAACCCAACTACTCTAATAAACCCCCTAAACCTTACAACCACCCTAGACACTACAAAAACACATACATTCCCCATGTCACACCCTGACCTAACTAAAATAATTAAGAAAAACAAAGAAAACTAAGGCCAGGGTGTGACAGCTTGGTTGGCAGTGGGACAGGAGGGATGAGTTTGAGTCTTTGGGGGTTGTTGGCACTGTGAGAAAACATAAAATACATTGTTACTTTAATAGTACAAGGTACAATGCAATGTCATATTCCCATATACACCCCATTGTATCTATCCTGTGCATCTGCCAAATAAACATAGATTTTTTTTATACCATACTATTAATGTAATATGTGTTTATTATAGTGAGAACTATGAATTTAACCATCAATTCACCATCAATGAATTGATGGTTGGTAATATACTGGTCATGATCTCACCTGAGAGAGAGGAGGTAGGTAATATACTGGTCATGATCTCACCTGAGAGAGAGGAGGTAGGTAATATACTGGTCATGATCTCACCTGAGAGAGAGGAGGTAGGTAATATACTGGTCATGATCTCACCTGAGAGAGAGGAGGTAGGTAATATACTGGTCATGATCTCACCTGAGAGAGAGGAGGTAGGTAATATACTGGTCATGACCTCACCTGAGAGAGAGGAGGTAGGTAATATACTGGTCATGATCTCACCTGAGAGAGAGGAGGTAGGTAATATACTGGTCATGATCTCACCTGAGAGAGAGGAGGTAGGTAATATACTGGTCATGATCTCACCTGAGAGAGAGGAGGTGGGTAATATACTGGCCATGATCTCACCTGAGAGAGAGGAGGTAGGTAATATACTGGTCATGATCTCACCTGAGAGAGAGGAGGTAGGTAATATACTGGTCAGGATCTCACCTGAGAGAGAGGAGGTAGGTAATATACTGGTCATGGTCTCACCTGAGAGAGAGGAGGTAGGTAATATACTGGTCATGATCTCACCTGAGAGAGAGGAGGTAGGTAATATACTGGTCATGATCTCACCTGAGAGAGAGGAGGTAGGTAATATACTGGTCATGATCTCACCTGAGAGAGAGGAGGTAGGTAATATACTGGTCATGATCTCACCTGAGAGAGAGGAGGTAGGTAATATACTGGCCATGATCTCATCTGAGAGAGAGGAGGTAGGTAATATACTGGTCATGATCTCACCTGAGAGAGAGGAGGTAGGTAATATACTGGTCATGATCTCACCTGAGAGAGAGGAGGTAGGTAATATACTGGTCATGATCTCACCTGAGAGAGAGGAGGTAGGTAATATACTGGTCATGGTCTCACCTGAGAGAGAGGAGGTAGGTAATATACTGGCCATGATCTCACCTGAGAGAGAGGAAGTAGGTAATATACTGGTCATGATCTCACCTGAGAGAGAGGAGGTAGGTAATAAACTGATGTAAATATACAGCTTCAGGCTCCCTCAAAATCAGACAGTATACACCAGTATTTTCCTGAGAAATACATGTTTGTGTGATGTAACTGTACTGAATTTTATAGATTTTTCGGGTGGTCCTGGGACGAAAATTCTGTCGACCACCTAGCAAGCTAGAATTGTCATCTACAAATAATTAAATGAACCCTAAACACTGCAACAACCCTCCTCTTTATGAACCCTAAACACTGCAACAACCCTCCTCTTTATGAACCCTAAACACTGCAGCAACCCTACTCTTCTATTAAATGAACCCTAAACATTGCAGTCACCCACCTCTTTCATTAATTCTTTACAGTCTTAGACATTTGGGGAGGGTGGGTGCTGAGCTGACATGTGGAATTGTTTTAGAAGTGTCATACTATGGTTCATTTAGCTATTTGATTGAGAATTTTAGGACCCCTTTAGGTATCAAAAAAATATATTTAAAAAGTATTTTTTTTTAAGTTAAGCCTATAGAAACTCATTGAATAACACATTCATAAATGGCAATAACTACAGTCGAAAGTAAATCATGAGAAACAAGATTTTGAAGTGTCTGTCCTAAATCTAGGAGATGTAAAAAAAACTCAGGAAAGATAAGTACATATATATTTAAAAAAAACATATTTAACCCCTTTTTTGGGGTAGGCACAAAACTTTCTTCATGCTTCCATTCGTTTTTTGATGCGGTACCGATTACCTTCAGATGAGTCCTGTGACACTTGTGGGGGTCATTGAGCAAAATGGAATGAGAATCTCCCCTTTCCACAGTGGGGTCCCGTTAGTTTGTAGCCCAAACGGTTCGGACGCTACCAAACAGACGTCGGCACATCAACGGTACTGACTTCATCGTGTTCGTGAGAACATTATCTTGTTGGTGAGAGTCTCATCTTTCCATAGAGGGGTCATAATAGTTTCTAGATCAAACCGTTCGGACGCTACAGACGTTTTTTGTGAGAATAACGATTTTCAGGATGTCTTGTGTTATGACAAACAGAAGCCGTTTTGTATCAGAATGCTCACCACATATCAATTCTATATGATGAGGTGCAAAGCTTCCAATTATCAGGAGATATTTCTCCTGTATATACCAGATGTGGATTATAGAACATGTGTGTATTGAACTCTGGTTTAGAGTGCTTGTTAGCAAGTTTCTAAAGGGAGTGAGTGGGAGTTCTCCTCTCTCTTCACAAACCCTGTAGGAGGGAAGATACACACACACACACACACACACACACACACACACACACACACACACACACACACACACACACACACACACACACACACACACACACACACACACACACACACACACACACACACACACACACACACACAGAAACACACACTACACACGACACACCACAAACACAGGGCGGTGGCTGAGAGCTGTACACAGCTATTCTTTCTGGGGTCATTCAAAGCCTCTGGGCATTTTCCCTGTAAGAATATAGAAGACTATGCTACTAGATGGTTATGAACAACCTCCATGAGGAAGACAGTTGATGATACTAGGTGGTTATAGAACCATGAGGAAGACAGTTGATGAGACAGTTGATGATACTAGGTGGTTATAGAACCATCAGGAAGACAGTTGATGAGATGGTTGATGATACTAGGTGGTTATAAAACCATGAGGAAGACAGTAGATGAGATGGTTGATGATACTAGGTGGTTATAGAACCATGAGGAAGACAGTTGATGAGATGGTTGATGATACTAGGTGGTTATAAAACCATGAGGAAGACAGTTGATGATACTAGGTGGTTATAAAACCATGAGGAAGACAGTTGATGAGACGGTTGATGATACTAGATGGTTGTACAACCTCCATGAGGAAGACAGTTGATGATACTAGGTGGTTATAGAACCATGAGGAAGACAGTTGATGAGACAGTTGATGATACTAGATGGTTATAAAACCATGAGGAAGACAGTTGATGAGATGGTTGATGATACTAGCTGGTTATAAAACCATCAGGAAGACAGTTGATGAGATGGTTGATGATACTAGGTGGTTATAAAACCATGAGGAAGACAGTTGATGAGACGGTTGATGATACTAGGTGGTTATAGAACCATGAGGAAGAGAGGTGATGAGATGGTTGATGATACTAGGTGGTTATAAAACCATCAGGAAGACAGTTGATGAGATGGTTGATGATACTAGGTGGTTATAAAACCATCAGGAAGACAGTTGATGAGACAGTTGATGATACTAGGTGGTTATAGAACCATGAGGAAGACAGTTGATGAGACAGTTGATGATACTAGATGGTTGTACAACCTCCATGAGGAAGACAGTTGATGATACTAGGTGGTTATAGAACCATGAGGAAGACAGTTGATGAGATGGTTGATGATACTAGGTGGTTATAAAACCATGAGGAAGACAGTTGATGAGACGGTTGATGATACTAGCTGGTTATAAAACCATGAGGAAGACAGTTGATGAGACGGTTGATGATACTAGGTGGTTATAAAACTATGAGGAAGACAGTTGATGAGATGGTTGATGATACTAGGTGGTTATAAAACCATGAGGAAGACAGTTGATGAGATGGTTGATGATACTAGGTGGTTATAAAACCATGAGGAAGACAGTTGATGAGACGGTTGATGATACTAGGTGGTTATAGAACCATGAGGAAGACAGTTGATGAGACGGTTGATGATACTAGGTGGTTATAAAACCATGGGCGTTCAGGTGCTGATGTGTTTTCCACACGATGTAGATAAGGTGGAACTGGAAAACGGACAGGGAGGTTTGCCTAAATGCACAACCAATCAAGACTGTTAGGGAAGCGTTCTCACGACTGTTGGCTGTGCTGGGCGGAAAACGGATAACCTGCTTTATAAGCAGCGCCTTTTTCACGTAAACAGGCAAAACTAATTCACTTTTAAATGCTCTATAGACAAGCTGTCCGATGAGACGCGTGGCGTTGATTCTGTCCAATCCAACTGGCAGATGTTAAGCTCAGCTCCGCGGCCCAATGGTGACGGACACTCTCGGCTGTAGGAGATCGGGAGGGCAGTTGGCCACCCTTCATCTCTAACAGAAGATCGAACAGCTATCAAACAGCTTTGGCAACAGCAAGGATCCTGGGTGTATCAACCAGCCCGCCGCGCCCAGTCGCACCCTCCACCACGGCCACCGCAGTTCAGCAGTTCAATTACATAGATTCCATCCCACCACACATCAAATGGGCAGTTCCATGTGAGCGATTTTGTCCTGCCAAGATCGTGGACCGAAAGTTCCACTGTCACCCAGGAGCCACGTGACCATGACATAATACCTCACTCTCTGCCCTCAGGTACGGCACAACTACTCCAATAGTGACACGTCATACTCACGTAGGTTTTACCAACCTTTGTTTTAGGCGATCTGAGCGAAACTGAAGGGAGGACTGACACCCTCGTTAGCACAGGGACAGAGAGGGACGAAGAATGATATTCTGGCCCAGATTCTGTGCTAACGAGGGGTTCCGAAAACGTTTCAGCCGACTCTTTGCCTGAACAAGTACCTGAAGAAGAAACTTTGCAAAGAGACGGGAATTGTCTTTTTTTGTGACACCCTTGATTTGGAACAACCAGCACTTTTTAAAAGAGACAGGCTTGATCCTAACCGCAGCGTTCCAGGCTCATTTCCAGCACACATCAAAACTGTCTTTGAGACCTGACAGGGACAGGCGTATGGGGAGAAATCCAGTCCCAGCAAACATCCACACGTTTTAGAGACTGACAGACAGGGTGGGAGTGCTCAGCCAGCAACATCAAAATGTTTTAGAGACTGACAGCAGGGTTGGTAGGATCCAGTCCCAGAAACATCAAACTGTTTTAGAGACTGTGACAGGAAAGGGTCTGGTAGTGACTCAATACCAGCACCATCAAAATGTTTTAGAGGGATGTGCCAGACAGGGTCTTGGTAGGGCTCCAGTCCAAGCAAAATCAAATGTTTAGAGACTGTGACAAGACAGGGTCGGTAGTGCTCCAGTCCCAGCAACATAACAAAATGTTATTTTAGGGACTGAAAGGACAGGCGGGTTGGTAGTGGCTCAGTCCCCGCACACATCAAAAATGTTTTAGAGACTGACAGACAGGGCTGGTATGTGCTCCAGTCCCGCAACATCAATATGTTTTAGAGACTGGACAGAAGGGTCTGGTAGTGCTCCAAAGTCCCCAGCAACATCAAACTGTTTTAGAGAATGTCAGACAGGGCCAAGGCAGGCTCCCCAGTCCAGCAACACAAACTGGTTTAGAGACTGTGGACAGGACAGAGTCTGGTAGTGCTCCAGTCCCAGCAACATCAAACTGTTTTGAGAATGTGACAGACAGGGTCTGGCGTAGGCTCACAAAGTTCCCAGCAACATGCAAACTGTTATAGAGACTGACAGACAGGGCCCAAGTAGTGTACAGTACACAGCAACATCAAATGTTGTAGATGGACTGAAAGACAGCGTCTGGTAGTGCTCCAGTCCCAGCAACTCAAAAACTGTTTTCGAGATGACAGACAGGGTCGGTAGTGCGCCGCCCCAGCAACATCAAACTGTTCTTAGAGACTGACAGCAGGGTCTGGTAGTGCTCCAGTCCCAGAAAACCTCACAGTTTAGACGACGAACCGACAGGGTCTGGTATTTGCTGTCCAGTCCCAAAACATAAACTGTTTTAGAGACTGACAGACAGCGTCTTGGTAGGCTCCAGCCCAGGCAACATCAAACTGTTTTAGAGAATGGACAGACAGGGTCGTGGTAGTGCTCCAGTCCCAGCATATCAAAAAATGTTTTAGCGGACTGAAAGAATCCAGGGTCTGGTAGTGATCCAGTCCCACAAAATCACAACTGTTTTAGGAGACGACAGACAGGGCCTGGTATTGTCTCAAGTCCCCGCAACATCAAACTGTTTAGAGACTGAACAGACAGGGTCTGTAGTGCACTTCCAGTCCCCGCAAACATCACAACCTGTTTTAGAGACGGTACAGACAGGGTTGGTAGTGATCCAGTTCCCAGCAACAATCAAAAGGTTTAGAGACTGACAGACAGGGTTGGTAGTGCTCCAGTCCCAAGCAACATTCAACACTGTGTTTAGAGGACTGACAGACAGGGCCAAAGTAGTGACTCCAGTCCAGGCAAAATAAAACTGTTTTAGAGACTGTGACAGACAGGGTCTGGTAGTGCTCCAGTCCCAGCAACATCAAACTGTTTTAGAGACTGTGACAGACAGGGTCTGGTAGTGCTCCGGTTCTCCCTGTCAGAATAAGCAACGGAGGACTTGGAAACCATATGTGAGTAACCATATGTATGTTCCTTTAACCCCGCCTTCTAGTGAGTTTATCCAAGGGTCAATTCTCCTACGTTCTGAGGATTGTTAGACTGTCCACGAAAAAGTGGTTGTAATGTTACCTCATTTGTGGTTATTGCCGCTGGTTACATCGAGGCAGATGTGGCCCACACCATTGGAATATGGTGCTTTTTTTAAATGTTAGAGAATCAATGGGGGAAAACCTTTACGTGATTGACCTCCATTACTGAGCGCAAAGTTGATGGGTGTTTATCACTGCAAAAAATGGCTGTCCATCAGACTGTAATGCTTGCTCTTATTGACATCCCTCACCCCGGGACTACGCTCACTCTATACGAAAATGTAACAAGGATGGGGGACAGCCTCTATTTCTACTAATGCTCTCAGCTGTAAATATATTTTGTTTGGCAGCTTTGGGTCTTTTGAGCATCATGCTGTACTGTTTAAATGTCAGCCACCAGTGCTGGCCATAAACCTGTATAGACCACCAAAGCACTGCCCCACTTTATTTACTGATTATCAAGTATGTCTATTGTA